>NW_024104640.1:1339478-1530497 GCF_003945595.2 Pipra filicauda
ATATATAAAATATCTATAATAAATAAATGTAATGTATATTATATATATAATATATATATATTTTATATATATATATTTTACACACAATCTGTTGCCAGATGGAACTCAAGGCATGAAATAAAGGGTGACTGCTCATGGTGGAACCAGTAACTAGAAATGCAGAGCTTGATTCTATCGCCGTTCTATTTCTGGTTATTAGGGTAATATAGTTCCAGAGGAAATTAATCCCCAATTCAGCTCTCAGTTATTGATGATGTGTTCAAGCTCATAAAAATTATTTCACAGTGGCTTTTGCCCAGGCTTTGGGAAAGTCCCTGTGCTAAAAGTAATGGTGACTTGCTTAATAAAGTTGCAAATTGGGCCTCCTTTCTCACTGTGGCCTTTGCCACTTAGGAATTGGTGTAAGGATATGTTTCTCTACTATCTATTTAGATAATAAATAAATAAATAATGGCCAGTCTTCGCGAGCGAAGATTTGGGAAAGGTCATTAACCCTTCCAGCCTGCGCAGTGGATTTTTAGGTGAGACACAGCGTGCGCTGAACTGAGCCCACCCTTTAGTCCTGAGGTTCATCTGCCGGGGCCGAGCAAAGCTTGGACAGTGGCAGTGAGGTCCCCAGGATGTAGGTTTGTTTCGAGTGACCTTCTCTTAGGTGGATTGCCTTCCACGGCTGACGAGCTCCACCTGCCCAGGGGGCCGGGAATCGAACCGGGGTCGCAGCGGTGAGAGTCAGACACTCTAACCACTAGACCACCAGAGGCCCCCTTATTATATTATATTATATGATATATAATATATGGTAATATATAGTATATAATGATATATTATATATAATGATTAATATCAGTAATATTAATCATTAATATGATATATAATCTTTAATCAATATATAATGTATAATTATCTATGATGTGTAATAATATATAATATATAGTCATATATAATCGATAATCCATAATGATATATAATATTATATATAACTATTTATAATACATAACAATATATATTATATAGTCATATATAGTAATCTATAATCAATAATCCATAATGATATATAATATAACATGTAATTATCTATAATCTATAATCTATAACAATATATAATATATAGTCCATTATAATATATAGTAATATGTAATATTAATATAGTAATATAATCCATAATGATATATAATATATAATAATGTACTATATATGTAATATATATGTATATGTAATACTATAATATGTAATATGTAATAATATATAATAATATGCTATATATAGTATATATGTGTACGTAATACTATAATATGTAATATACAATAATATATAATAATATTCTATATATGTAATATATATGTAATATATATGTGTATGTAATACTATAATATGTAATATACAATAATATATAATAATATACTATATATGTAATATATATGTATATGTAATACTATCATGTGTAATATGCAATAATATATTATAATATATATTATATATAATAAAGATATATATAATAATATACTATATATGTAATATATATGTATATGTGGTACTATAATGTGTAATATGCAATAATATATAATAATATACTATATATGTAATATATATGTATATGTAATACTATCATGTGTAATATGCAATAATATATAATACTAATAATTACGTAAGGATTTAAAAAGGGAGGAAAAAAGAAACAATCTTGACTATTCCTCCACTTCTCTTGAAAAACAGGGATATTTTTCGTCGGCACCAAACCCCCCCAAGCCCCAGATCAGCCCTGCTCCCTAAAGCCTCCCTTGCTGCCCCTTTTGGGCTCAGGGAGTGGGCTGAGGGAGCAGGGGAGGGAAGGCCAGGGCCGTACATCCGTAGGGAGATCCCGTGGGAGAGCCGTTGATGAAGCCCGGCGAGCCCGGCACGCCCAGGTTGCCCATGGGCACGTTGCTGTAGCCGTTCATGCTGTTGCTGGACGTGCTGTAGTTGGACTGTTGGGGGGTGGAGCTGGAGGAGTAACCCCGGGGGGAGATGCTGCTGGTGTTCCGGATATAACCTGCGAAACAGTTCCAAATGCATCCATGAGTCCGGCTTAAAAATTAAACTCCCCCTTAATTAATCGACTCACTTAAACCAAGCTTAAAAACTAACCCCCCCTTCAATAATTGACTCATTTAAATCAAACTTAAAAATTAAACCCCCCCTTAAATAATTGACTCATTTAAATCAAACTTAAAAATTAAACCCCCCCTTAAATAATCGACTCACTTAAACCAAGCTTAAAAATTAAACCCCCCCTTAAATAATTGACTCATTTAAATCAAACTTAAAAATTAAACCCCCCCTTAAATAATTGACTCATTTAAATCAAACTTAAAAATTAAACCCCCCCTTAAATAATCGACTCACTTAAACCAAGCTTAAAAATTAAACCCCCCCTTAAATAATTGACTCATTTAAATCAAACTTAAAAATTAAACCCCCCCTTAAATAATGGACTCATTTAAACCAAGCTTAAAAATTAAACCCCCCCTTAAATAATGGACTCATTTAAACCAAGCTTAACTAAAACATTCCAGCAAATACCATTTAACTCGGTGGTTTTTTTCAAGTTAAGCAATATTGTGTTTTAAGTCGACTTTTGGAAGTGAACTGATGTGTATTTTTCTAAGGAGGTTTGATTTACTAAAAACTTAAATTTACTCAAAACCCCTGGACAATATTTTGTGTTTATCTTTTCTGGTGAGCTAGAATGTATATATATGTGGGAGATATATATATTTATATATATTATATAATATATATTATATATATAATATTATATATTTTGATATTATATATTTATATATTATGTATTATATATTGTATATTATATATATTTATTTTTATATATTGTATACAATATATTATATATATTATATATTGTATACAATATGTTATATATATTATATATTGTATATATTTATATATATTATTTTTATATATATATGTGGGATGTTCTACACATATATTTATATATTTACATATATGTATACATATATATATACATATATATTTCTATATTTTTATGTTTATATACAGACATATTTTATATATATATGGTTATCAAAAATGCTCAAAAACTGTTTAAACCATGGTTAATCTGGTTATCAAATAACTCAATAATTATTTCATTATCTGGTTAGTGAAGTGGTTATCAAATCTGGTTATCAAATATATTCTGGTTATCAAAAATATTCAAAAAATTGTTTCATCCAGAGTTAATCTGGTTATCAAATATACTCAATAATTGGTTCACCCGTAGTTAACATGGTTATTAAATATAATAAAAATTTATTTCAGCTGTTGTTAATCTGGTTATCAAAAATACTCAGTGACTGTTTCATTATCTGGTTAGTGAAATGGTTATCAAATCTGGTTATCAGTTATCAAATACACTCAGTAATTGTTTCATTATCTGGTTAATGAAATGGTTACCAAATCTGGTTATCAGTTATCAAATACACCCAATAATTGTTTCATTATCTGGTTAATGAAATGGTTACCAAATCTGGTTAGCAGTTATCAAATACTCCCAATAATTGTTTCATTATCTGGTTAATGAAATGGTTACCAAATCTGGTTATCAAAGGTACTCTGGTTATCAAATACACCCAATAATTGTTTCATTATCTGGTCAGTGAAGTGGTTATCAAATCTGGTTAGCAGTTATCAAATACACCCAATAATTGTTTCATTATCTGGTTAATGAAATGGTTACCAAATCTGGTTATCAAATATATTCTGGGTACCGAATATGCTCAATAACTGTTTCATGGTCTGGTCAGTGAAATGGTTATCAAATCTGGTTATCAAATGTCCTCTGGTTATCAAATACACCCAATAGCTGGTTCAGCCATGGGTGATGTGGTGAGTGGAAGGTGGTGCAGCCCCAGCACCATCCCAAGGGGCAGCACCCCCGGAGGGTGGAGGAGCCGCCTTGGCATCCCCGTGACCGGGATTTTGGGGTGCAGAGCCCAGGATCCCCCGCGGGCTCACCTTGGTTGTTGCCCTGGGTGGAGTCGGAGATGCTGACGCCCAGCTGGCTGCCGTAGGAGTTGATGCCCATCATGCTGCTGTGGGCAGGGGAGCTGGACAGCGCCGGGAGCTGGCCGGGATTCCTGGGAACGCTGTACAGGGCCTCGGCGATGTCGGCAGCTCTCTTCAGGATGATGTCCTGTGGGGGGGACACACGGTCAGAAACGGGATGGCAGGAAGGACATGGAGGGGCTGGAGCAGGTCCAGAGAAGGGCAACAAGGCTGGGGAAGGGACTGGAGCACAAGTGCTGTGAGGAGAGGCTGAGGGAGCTGGGGGGGCTCAGCCTGGAGAAGAGGAGGCTCAGGGGAGACCTCCTCACTCTCTGCAACTCCCTGACAGGAGGGGGGAGCCGGGGGGGGTTGGTCTCTTTTCCCAGGCAACCATCAGCAAGACAAGAGGGCTGGGTCTGCAGCTGTGCCAGGGGAGGGTTAGGTTGGAGATTAGGAAGAATTTCTTTGCAGAGAGGGTGCTCAGCCATTGGAATGGGCTGCCCAGGGAAGGGGGGGATTCTCCATCCCTGGAGGTTTTTAAGCTGAGACTGGATGTGGCATCAGTGCCATGGGCTGGGAACCACGGCGGGGTTGGATCAAGGGTTGGACTGGATGATCTGGGAGGTCCCTTCCAACCCAGCTGATTCTGGGATTCTATGAATTCCAGGGGTTTTTAGGGAACCTGCCCATGTCCCACTCCCTCCCCTGACCTGGTTGTTGTGGGGTGTCCCATACAGGGCCTCCACCAGGTCAGCAGCTCGTTTCAACAGCATCTCCTGGGGGAGGAGCAGAAAAGAGACGTTTTTAACAGAAGAAAAACCAATGTTTGTGTGTGGCCACTCTGAAAACTGGGTGACAGTTTTAATTCCTCCTTACAGAGGAATTATTTGCCAAGTATCTGAAAAATGGAACCCCTTCCAGCGTCTCCCAGACATCCCAGACTGTCAATCCCTTTTCCCTGCCAGTGGCTGTGGAGAGCCCAGGGCTTCATCCTGACCTGGAGCTCTCCAGAGTCCTGAACCTGCTCTGCCTCACCAGCCTCAAAAAGGGAGACACATTTCGGATGTGCCCGTTCCCTACTGAATTTCCATTTATTCTTGTGCCTAGACACGTAAATATGTGCCTATAATGCAATATATTCCTTTGCATAGACACATAAATACGTGTCTATAATTCAAAATATTCTTTTTGCCACTCTGGATGAATGCAGAGCACAGTGACCACAAACTGGGGAAATATCTGCAGTGGACTCTCATTTTTGCAGCAAAGGTTCACAAACAGTGCTGGAGCTCCAACAGATAAAAATTTCTGGCACCTCTGGGTTCCACACAATCACCTCCTTGTTGGACTTAAAACTAATTGGGGAATTATTTCCAGATGTGATTGTCATTTAAGGCATATTTTTGTCTCTTTTATGAATTAGAAGTGAAAAAAAACCCCCATATTTATTTGACTGAGTGAAATGCTTAAAAATATTTTACCTTAGCTAGTCTTTCAGGGTCACCAGGATGTCTTGGGATGACCTTCTGCAGTCTTTGGAAGCCATAATCTATGGTAGGTTCATTTAGAGCTGGAAGGAAAACATAAAACCCCATCACATTATATGAATATATGTATTTATTTTTATATATTTATTTATATATAAATATACCTTTGAGATATAACTATATATATATATATTTTTATATAAAAATATATATACCTTTGAGATATGCCTATATGTATATATATACTTTTGAGATATATATATTTGAGATGTATATCTCTTTGAGAGATACCTATATATATAAAAATATATATACTTTTGAGAGATATGTATATATATATACCTTTGAGATATATATATTTGAGATATATATACTTTGAGACATATATCTTTATATTATATATCCATATATATATATATACACCTTTGAGATATATTTCTTTGATATATATTTATCTTTGAGATATATGTATCTTTAAATATATATATAAAAAAATATAAATATATATATATTTCTATGGCTCTGTCTCAATAAGGGAACCTTTGAGACATATGTATCTTTAAATATATATATATAAATATATATATAAAAATATATATTTGTATGGCTCTAACTCAATAAGGGAACAAAGAAATCATGACTTCTGCACTTAAAACTGCTCCAGTTCTGATTCTCACCACCTACCAAAGGCTGAATGAATAATTTGGGAGACACAGCAGCACCATCACAAAATACCTCTTTTCAAGGTGAACGTGTTTGCTCTGGACAAACTGACCGTGGGGCAGCAATAAAGCAAATTATGGGGCAAACATAAATTAGAGCAGGTCTCGTGCTGTTGGTTGTGGAGGCAGAAATCCGAGTGTGACATTTGCTTTTTTAATAAACACATCCCACGCACGCCCCCGACGTTCTGCAGCCCCAAAGTAGGGCACAGCTCTTCGTTAGGCACGTTCAGCTCTCCAGCTGTGTTCTGCAAACATCCCCACTTCCCCGGAATGATGGGAATCTCTGGTGGATAAACCAGGAGGTTTTGACCCAGATCTTTAGTCAGCAAGAGCTGGCAGAGCCCTCTGACGATTCCAGAGAGCTTCCCGTGCTTTCCTAGCCAAATTGTGTTTGTAATTGGGAAATAAGGATCCCCTTTCTGGTCGTTCAGGAGGAGACTCCAATTTCCACGGGTGCAGACCCCAAAAGTCAGCCTTGCCTGCCTCTGGCACATCAGCACGAGCAGCGGGCACCAGCACAGCCCCGGGGATGTTTTCCTTGGGATTTCCTTGGCCTTCAGCGTGTGCCTTGGAACACAGACCCCACATTCATGCTGAGGATCCTGCTCAGAGTTTCGTGACACATTTAATGAGTAACACGTGCAAGTCCTTCAGCACTGCCCTCATTCGGTGCTGGATTCCATCCTCTCGTACCATTTGTGATTCTTTTGGGAAAAAAATGGCTTTTTTGGGTTTTTTTTTAAACGACTGGTGACTGGCACAGCTGAAAACCCCTGATTGCAAGAGATGCTGGTGGCACTTATTGAATCTTCCAAAATATCCTCAGCTCCTTCCAAGAGAACCATCTGAGGCACCAGGAGGATGAAACTATCAAGTGAGACAGACTATTCCACTGATCCAGGCTCTCTGTTTGCCTGGGTCTGTCTTTGGTATAACAACATGAAGGTAAAAGGTCATATTCCCCACTGAGATACATTTTATATTTACTTTTTATTAAATAATTACGGCATGGCATGAAGTTTAAATATTACAGGAGATAATCAAGTGGGAATTGAGTAGAGAAAACCCAGACCTGAGAATTTAGTCTTGGCTATACTTAGAATGTCTTTGCTCTCCACTGGGAGCCATTCTGGTTTGCTTAAGGAGTTTAATAATACACATTTCAACTGCCACAGAATCTACATCCCATTTGGGAAGAGGGGTTTTTTTTGGGGGGGTGGGTTATTTTGCCAATAATCCTGAGAATTATAGGCCAGTTCTCTCAAGAGCCTGTACATCATTTTGTGCCATTTCTCTTCTTGATTACCAATCTAACCATCTGAGTTATGTATCTTCAGCAAAAGAAATATGAAACATATAGGAATCCAAACATATATCTATGTACATAGTTCACTAAAAATAGCTAATGGGAATAGGCAAAATGCTAAATTTGGGAAGAAGAAATTGGCCATTGTTCAACCAACATTTTTCCAATGGATTGGCGTGGAGATTTTCATCCTGATGGATAAACAGAAGCAAATCATTTCTCGACAGTGCTGAATTGTTCTAAGAACTCAGCCCTTCTGAATCAATGTATATATTATGTCTTTCAGCACAAAGCTTTTCTGTACAGCCTGCAACCAAATTGCCTGCTACTCGTTTCACTCATTAATGAAACAAAAATATCTCTGTCGTGAAATCCTGCTAAAAAGCAGCATTTATGGGAGTGAATGACACCTTGCTATAGAATCCACCAGCAAGTTTAAACAGCTCCCCCACAATGCCACTTCCACTGAGAAAAGAGCTACTGGATCAGTAGGGATTTATCTGTGTATGAGACAGAAATATGCCAAAATTACGTCCCAGTGCTTTTGGGTTCCTGGGTTCAGGGACCATGAAGGGGTCTGACACACAAGCAGGCTGTTCATTATGCCCTGGAAAACAGACATCTGAAATTAAACCCCCCAGAAAACTGATTCAGGCCCAGCAAAAATCCCTTTGGCAACCCTCATATCCAGCATTTCAGGCTCGAGGGGTCTCTTGAACTTCCCAGAACATGGTTTAAAAAGCTGGGCACGACACAATCTAATGTATGCCAAAAAGAGCAGCCACCTAGTGAATAAACTAAACTGTCAGTGAGCCCACAGACCTCACTCTGGAATTACTGTTTCAACCCCAGGTTTGTTAAGATCAGCACTAGGGAGAGGTCTAAACGTGCCACAGACTGACTTTATTTATTCGAGGCTCCAATGGATTATGGGCACTGCTTCCCCTTTTACGTCATTCCCAACCCTCCAAAAGCCACGCTTTCATTTTAAACACACTGTGACTCGCTGGAACTGGAGGAAAAATAAATCCTCACAGCTGAGCAACTGCTGCCATGACACCTGTCTGGAGCTGCAAAACCTGCTCAGCAGCTCAGCCCAGCTCAGCTCAACGGGGACCGGCTCCGACACCCGACGGCAGCAGTGCTGACATTTAAAGTATTAATTATTTCACCACACATCAAAGCACATAAGACTGCTGAAGGAAGATGATGTTATGAAGATCTGCACAATTTACCCTGAGTGACAGCTCGTTCTGATGTTGCCTTGGGAGATGTGCTCTCTCTCTCCCCCTCTCCGCCGGTTGGGAAAGGGCCACGTTCCTTGGGAAAGGCAGACATTTCCTTGGGAAAGGGCCACGTTCAGGCACCTCAGCAAAGCTCTGCAGCTCATCTTTGCTTTGCTCCACGAAGCAGAGCAGAGGGCAACCAGAGGAAATGAAATATGGAGACCTCCAGGAATATCCTGAACCCAGAGGGAGAGCAGGGTTTGCAGGGGAATGCCCAAGCTCAAAGAGGTAACAGAGAAAAGGCACCTGTGCCCTTAGATCTTGAATCATGGAATCATGGAATGGTTTGGGTTGGAAGGGATCTTAGGGATCGTCTCATTCCATGCCCTGCCATGGGCAGGGACACCTTTCACTAGCCCGGGTTGCTCCAACCTGGCCTTGGACACTTCCAGGGATGGGGCAGCCACAGCTTCTCTGGGCAACCTGTACCAGGGCCTCACCACCCTCATATATCTAACCTGCATTTCCCCTGGTTCAGCTTGAACCCATCACTCCAGTTCCTGATGAAGAATCCCTCTCTGGCTTCCCTGCAGGCCCCTTCAGGTGTTGTACATCTCTCATTCCCCGTGTCTCTCCCAGGTTAAGGCAGTGGCAGGAGCACATGTTTGCTGTCACCTCAGCTGTGTTCTGGACAAGGGCACTCACCCTTCCAACCTGCAGAGCTCTCTGCATCCTTGGGAGTGTTGTTTCTCGCAAGACCTCCTCAAATCTACTCACAAGCTGTAGCAAACCAGTAGCTTCCTATCCTTGGAGCCCGGCACAGAGTCTGATACAGCACAACCCCAGCCTTTCCCACGGATGATTTTATATTGCATTGCTCTGACAAGGGAACCCCTGGAGGATTTCTGCTCAAGCAAGGAAAATTATGTTCCAAATCTCCCTGATATACACATTTCCAGGTTAGCATCCCTGTGACAAGGTAAATGCAGAGCTGTGATCAAACCTGAGATATGAAAGCCTGCAAGACATGCCCTCAGCTGGCGTAAACCGATGTGTTATTAAAGTCAGGGGAACTATAATGGAACTACTTACAGCAGCAGAGAATTTGAATTTGTGTAGTATTAAAAGCAGAATATGAGGTTACTGAAAGATTACCAGCAGAGAGGAAAAAAAATGCCTTATTGTTGTAGGAACAGCTGATGGGAGAAAAGTAATTCAGAACATCGAGAAGGGGCTGTGCAACCTGCGTTCTCGCGGATCAAGGTGCACAGGGGGACTGAAAGTTTAGCTGTGGGGATTTAAAAATGCACTCTTTATCTCTCATTTCAAGTATTTCAAGGATATACTTCAGCACTGACGTTGGTTCAGCAGCTGCCATTAGCACCTAACGAGCCATTTCTGCAGGTTTGGGCTGTTCTCTCCAGAACATCGTTACCCGCCTGCAGGATCCCCTTGGCCTCGCTCTTCCGAGACGTTTTCCAGCTGGGAACCTTATGGAAAAGTCCAGACAGCCCGTTCTGGCGATGAGAGGAGTTTGATGGCTGAGCTGCAGCACCCTGAGTGATAACCCTGAGGAGTGGAAATGCTGACAGACCCGTAACTGCAGCAGTGCCAGCACAGCACACTTTGCAGGAGCCCATTATAAATACACATTATGAGCTCCCATAACAGCTCCACTGTGGCATTTAGATTTACCCTTGAAATGTATACCTAATTTTTATATTCATCTCTTCAACAGTTTATCATTTTCCTCTTCAAACAGTCTTCCTGTGACTCTTTAAAGAAGAAAAAAGTAAAAGAGAACTCAAGTATAATCATGTTGAGCATAAATATTTGATTGCATATTAAATATTGGGGGCAAGGATACAATACTGGGATCACTTTTGTTTCCATCTTTTAGGAGAGTGTTGTGTTCTGGCAGTTAAAGGACATGACTAGAACCTGTAAGACCTATTTCCCTGTCTATTTTTCCTGTACAACCACAGGCAAGGGGTTAATCTTCATCCTTCTGTGGCAACAGCTCACATATAAAACAGAAGCACATGTCTTTCTGTAACTGATTGCCCATTTCTGATGCCCTGATAAACCTTCTGAGGTCTGGTTTTACATGAATAATTATTCTCCTTATACCTTTGAAGTCCCTACAGCCACCCACTCTCTGTTTTTCATATGACTTGACCCTTTGTGCTTTTCATCAGAGGTTCCACCTCAGCACTTGATAATTGTGAAGGACTCAATACAACATGACCCTGATAATACTGGGGCTGTTTGTTCTTGCTGCTGTTCCTGGTTCTGACAGAATTACATCTTCCCCTGCTTTTAGTTTGCAGGATTTCACACTTTTCAGTCTCCTGGGCTTGATGTTCCATGTCTGCATTTCTTAGGGTTTGGCCAAGTGCAAGCTGAAGGTATTTAGAGGAGAAATTCTCATTTATAGAGGCAGCTACACTAGTTATTAACACTTAAAGTATCAAGAAAATAATCAACTTCAATTATCATGGAAAAAAACCCAACAACCAGATTTTTGCTATGATGCCCAAGTCTACACTACCAAGAACTATTAAATCTGTTGAAGTTTCCTTTTCAGTATTTTATATGTATTTGTCTTCTACATTCTACCCAACAAATAGGTGCCCTCCTGTGCTCCAGCTGAGTATATTTTGCTATTTATATTTTTCTATGGATGCACACGTGCACTCTGTGGGCAGTGCCATTTAAACAACCTGGTTTCCTGAGGTTTGACCTGCTGGTAACTTCTCTGCTGTCTGATAACATGGTTGAGCTCTTCACCCTTTCTTCCAGTGAGGGATTAATCGAGATTTCATCCAAAAACCTGCTGGAACTGCACCTTTGATGCTCCACAACCTTTCTGATAAAATCTGACAGAAACTGGGCAAGAGGTTCGAAAGCTGGGGGAGTTCTGAAGAAGCCTTAGGATCATGGAATCATGGATTCATAGAATCATAGAATCATGGAATCATGGAATCAGAGAATCAGAGAATCAGCTGGGTTGGAAAAGACCTGTGAGATCATCCAGTCCAACCCTTGATCCAACCCCGCCGTGGTTCCCAGCCCATGGCACTGATGCCACATCCAGTCTCTGCTTAAAAACCTCCAGGGATGGAGAATCCACCCCTTCCCTGGGCAGCCCATTCCAATGGCTGAGCACCCTCTCTGCAAAGAAATTCTTCCTGATATCCAACCTAACCCTCCCCTGGGGCAGCTCCAGGCTGTGCCCTCTTGTCCTACTGCTGGTTCCTGGGAGCAGAGCCCGACCCCCCCCGGCTCCCCCCTCCTGTCAGGGAGTTGCAGAGAGTGAGAAGGTCTCCCCTGAGCCTCCTCCTCTCCAGGCTGAGCCCCCCCAGCTCCCTCAGCCTCTCCTCACAGCACTTGTGCTCCAGTCCCTTCCCCAGCCTTGTTGCCCTTCTCTGGCCCTGCTCCAGCCCCTCCATGTCCTTCCTGAGCTGAGGGCCCAGAGCTGGGCACAGCACTCCAGGGGTGGCCTCCCCAAGGAAGAATCACTTCCCTGCTCCTGTTGGCCACACTATTCCTGATCCAGGCCAGGATGCCACTGGCCTTGGAAGCAGAAGAGCCCTGCCTGCCTGACCATGGCTTCAAACCCAACGCTTTTGTCCACGGGGCCACAGCGGTTTCCTGATAACACAGGGAAGGGGGAGAAAAAAAAAAGCCACCCTGTTATATTTTCCTAGCTTAGAAGTTGTTTTTATTGCTATTAGCAGCACCAACCTGGGGGAATTAGTTACCCAGGTGAGGCTGTACCTCAGAGCTGTGTTTCTCGTTCTGCCTGCCGTGGTGGGAGAGCTGCAGGTTCTTGGAGAGACAGATTGGGAAGGTGTTTGGCCAACCCTCCACTGAGGTGTTCCTCAACATATGGCAGGAGCACCCACTCACTCCTCAGAGGATGGGAACACACATCCCTGTGCCAGGGACAGCAGGAAAACAGGCAGAGGGTGTTTAACTTTCTTTCCTGCTGATTCCTGTGTGCAGCTTCACGTCCCTTTTTTTGGGTGGAAGGTCTCAAATTAACACCTCAAAGAGCTGCACTGGCCTGACTCACACCCCCCCTGGATGGTACTGATCAGTCTTGCACTTAAAACAGCTTTACAACAATAATAAGATTTTTTTTTTCATAGAGGAATAGATATTTTTATGACACGTTTCTCTATTCTAACCCTCTTTCAGCACAGGCACCAACAGCTCAGTGTTGAAGACACCGAGGGCAGGGCCTCAAGGAGCAGAAAAAGAAGAATTTTACATTTAAATCTGTGATAAAACCTGATAAAGTAATAATATCTCTTCCTCTAAAGCACCTGCAAGGTGCTGAAACCTAAAGGTATTTGCACACAGGCTTGATTTGTCCTAATCAATTTGAGTTGACTCAAAATCAGTTCCAGTCAATGGATATAATTTCAGTACTTTTGATTAACTGTGGATTAGGTCTCTATTATAACAAAAACTTATATTTCCTTAATTATAACTGTAATTGTAGACTTAATTCTTCCTACAGGTTTCTAGGTGTGGCAGTTGTATGAATAAATACATAAATACACTCATTTAGATATATAAAATGGCATAAAACACTACCAGGATCTTCACATATCATTGACTCTTTCTAAAAGTCCTGAGCTGCCGGATTTCCATTCAAATTTTTCCACTTTTGGGAAAATTCTAACTAATTCATTCAACAGGTGGCAAAGTTTTTACCTTCAAATTTTTAATTAAAAATGTCTTGGACCTTCATTATCATTTTTGTGTTAAATTATGATTTAAAAATGGATACTTGTAATACCCAAAGTGTATTTCATGAGGATCGTGGGTAGCAAGAGGTTTACATAAAATCAGATAAATCCTTCCATTTTTGGGAATTCTGAATACCATTTGAGAGTCCTTCAACTCAGAGATAAATCCATCCTTTAGACCTCAACATTCTCCAGCCATGGTTTATAATTTCAGGAACTTTAGTGCATACATTGCATGTCATCACTGTCACTTCTGGTCACCCTGGTGCCACCTGATTTCTCCTTTCACGTCCATATATCATGTTCTCTAAATAAGTTGACAATCCACCTAAGAATTAGAAAACCCCAGATTTGTTTTCAGCTCTTTTGGCTTCTCTTGGTACAAGATGCTTCTCCTGGTCCCCTGGGATTATCCTAAAAATGAAAGGCTCTCCCCAGGCAGAGGGGAATGTAAAATAAATACTGTTCTGGATAAAACAGCTTCCAGAACGTGGAGCAATTTTACCATGTTCCTGCACACTCAATATCCGATAGGCAGACCCACATTTTGGCAACATGAGCTTTAATCTGGAAAAATCACATCCAAACTGCCCGAGTGGCCTCCAAAGAGCAAGAGGACAAATAAAAATAAGCACACAAACCAGGCTGAGAGTTGTCCACACCAGTCACCAAAATAAAAAGCTGGGAGCTCCGGCCCCCCCAGCCAAAATCAGTCACCTACCTGTGTAAATAAACCTGCCTGGTGCACCTTTGCAGAACTGTTTGGATTTGTAGGATAATGTCACTTCGACCACGCCGGGAATGTGCCGGGGAGGCGTCTGGACTCGGATGGCGTGAGGGGTGATGAGCTGGAATGGTACCAGGAGAGGCACAGTCAGGTGTCTGTGTCACCCCTTTACTTTGTGAGTAAATGACAGAATAATATCAGAGTAATAAAAAGGTTTGGGTTGGAAATGACCTTTCAAGACCACCCAGTGCCACCCCCTGCCACGGGCAGGGACACCTTCCACTAAACCAGGTTGCTCCAACCTGGCCTTGGACACTTCCAGGGATCCAGGGGCAGCCACAGTTTCTCTGGGCAACCTGGGCCAGGGCCTCCCCACCCTCATCCTAAAAAAATGCCTTCCTTATATCCCTCTTTCATTTCAAAACCATTACCCCTTGTTCTACCATCCCAGGCCTTTGTTAAAAGTCTTTATTCCTGTGCAGGAGACACAAAGTGACACATCTGCTCCACTTCCTTGCCTTCAGGAGAAGAAGACACATTTTAGGATGAAATCTCATCAGGAAACTTGTACTGTTCAGCCCATTGGTTAAATGCTGGCTTATCCTGGACCCAGAGGGAATTCTTTCTTTATTTCTCTCCCTTTACCTGTCTCCAGATGCCCAGAATTGTTCAGTCCCATTCTGGCTCCAATAAGATCCCACAGCAAGGAAAACACATTCCCTGAATTCCCCCACACGGGTTAGCACGGCCTGCTTTCCACCCCCCCACTCCTGGAACAGGGATCACCACTGGTCCTCCCCGGGGAAGGGCTTTTCCTACCCACCTCACTCCACACCAGCATGGTCCCAAAGACGACCTGCAGCCCATCGAAGAAGTTGTCCCCGATGATGATGACCATGGCCCCGCCCGTGGTCCACCCTTCGCTGGGGCTGATGGCTTTGATGCAGGGGGTGGCTGAACAGAGCACAGAGGACAGCAGAGCATCACGTTAGGAGGGCTTTTTGGGGTTTTTTTTGGTTTTTTTTTCTTTTCCCCCAACAGCTGTTTGGAACACTGGGTGTAAATCCTCGGAGCGGAACGGTGAAATCCTGTGAGCCTCAGGAGCAGCTTCACCCGTCCACACCTGGGAATTTCTGAATTCCCAGAGCTGGCAAAGGCCTAGGACAAGTCCTCTCCAACCATTCACCCACGGAGGCTGCTTCACCCTTCCACGAACCCCAGCAAATAAATAATAAATAAATAAATGAATGAATAAAAGCGTGTTTTCTGCCTTGCAAGTGTTAATTACTTGCCTATTTATTACTGGCACTTAACATGGTGTCATTAAAGCCTAATAGGCCAACTGTAGTGAGTGTAAAAATGAAATGCTTAAATGATTGTGCAGAGGCTGTTTAAGAAAAAAAAAAAACAACCCAACCCAGCACCCACTCATTAACATGTGATCCCACAAAAACAAACCCTGTGGAAAAAATAAAAAAGGCAGAGTCAGATTTGTTAAATTTATCAATGGGTGAAAAAAGATATGGGAATATCAAATGTCTCCTCCAATTCCTATCAGGAGACAATGTCTAATCATTTTCTTGATTTTATGGAGTAGATTTTTTTTCCCTTCTCTCTTCCATATGTTCAAGGCCTCTGGACTATACATCCCATCAGGAACCCAATATGGTTTCCAGGCCATAACCAAAGTCAATCCATCACTCCATTCCCAATGTTGACAGGGTCAGAGGTGGAGGGGAACTTTGGCAGTGCTCCAAAAACATGAGACTCCTTTGAACAGCCAGTCAATCACATCCAATCAGTCAAGGAAAAACTGGATGGCTTCCTAGGCTAGGAATCCTGGGATTTTCCTTCTACCATTTCACTGCCCGCTGGGGGAGAATTAACACCACTCTGAATTCTTTACTGATTCAATCATTTTCTTCCAGTTCATTAATTCTTCTTTTAGGTTGATACAGGGCACAGTTAAGAAGTGGGGCAGCAAAACATTATAATGAAATAATATCCTTGCTTGTCTTTTCTACTAACATCACCAGCTCTTCTCACTTTCCCTGGCTGCAGGGGAGGGAGAAGCAGACACAAGATAGCATTTTCCAGTAATTTGGAGCGTGAGGGAGGTGGAATGTGTCAGGAATGAACGTACAGGGAGAGGGAGAGGGACAAGGAGGGGCATTTTTTTTTTTTTTGAGGCTTAGCAGATACGAGGGTTTGCAATTGCTTTAATACAGTCCCCAACCCATCCTGCAGCAGGCCATGAGCCTGGCTTAGCCAAACAAACTCCCATCAATTAGTGTCAGCTCCCTCTGTGCATCGTTCTGCTCCGTGCAGAGTTTGTTTAAGGGAACCAGTGACACTTTTTCATACACATCTTGCGCTGCAGCGGCTCTGTTTAACTAAGATGTCATGTTGCCTAATTTGCCTGAAATCAAATCTATCCCAGCTGAATGAGAAGGCTGAAATTTCGATGGTGTTTTCTGTGTTTTTCATCTTTGCAGTACATACTAATTAATAAATTGGAGGGGGAGGGGGAGCCAGTCTCTTAGATGTGAAGAGGAGCATATTTTGCATGCACAGACACTGTTTTCCTGCCTCTTCCTTCCCTAAACCCCCTGAGGGTCTGCAGTTCCCCCTTGGCTCCCCTTCCCTCCTCAAAACAAATAGAAGCTGAAGAATGGGGGAGATGTTTTTGCATTCATTCGTGCTCTGCTCTTCAGACAAATATCCCACCTTCTGAGGGGTCAAGTCTCCTCGCTCTCCGTCCGTGCTTGGAGTTGTTGTGAACAAACATGTTGTCAGACACTGCCAGCACGTGCCCATCAACGTTCACTGTTGTCGATAGCACAACCTGGATGTTGAGAAAGGGAAGGAAAAGGAGGTAGGTAAACAATTTGCTTCGAGATTTGCCTTCTTAAGCGTTAATTATTCAGTTTAGCCAAAGCCCCGCTCCGTTTGGAAAACAGCACCACGTCCTGCAGGGTTTTACTCCCTGGCAGGAAGGGGAGGAAATATTTTCAGCCTTCATTCTGGGCATTAGTTCCATTTAACACAGCATCCTGAGGGCCATATAAAGGCCTGGCTGTATAATGAACCAGCCACTGCAGATGGCCCTAAATTCAGTTGCTGAGGTGCATTGTGGCATTGCTGATGGCAGAGAGGGCTGTGTACACCAGGCACGGGGCAGGCTCAGAGCAGCCCAGCAATGTGCCCTGGGATCCTCCTGCAGGCTCCCAGCCATCTGCTTCTGGCACACTCATGCAAATGGACCTGCATCTGCCTGGAGACCAGGCTCCACTGCCTGCAGCTCCATGAAAACCAACTAAAACCTGCTGCTGACATATCAGTGCCTCCTGAAAATCATCTGAGCCCGAGGACTCCGACTCAAGCAGCAGTTTTTAAGCCTCAGCCCCCACCACTGAGCTCCAGCAGCGTTTGAATTCTTAGAGGAAGTAACTGTATGTGCTAATTAAGCCCACTTTAGTTTTTACAATATCCAAAGCTCTAAATCCCCATCAATCCAGAAATATACAGTGCACCCTTAAACCACAAACTTTTAGGAAATATGAACAAACCCTGGTTTAGCTCCTGAAAGAAGATGTATCTTATTGAAACATTCAAGTTTGGACCATCAGTTGGTGTAAATCAGTTTAATGGTGTAAATCAGCTTGTGCCACTACACACCTAGAGAAAGTCAGAGCTATGGAAAATCAAACCCTGGATGAGTTCATGGATTTTCAGAGACAGCTGTCATAGTGCAGGTAAGAGAACGTCAGGCTCCAGTTGCTGATAAAACTCTATTCAGCACACAGAGGAGAAACCTTGCCCTCCCCGGGATTGTGAGAGCTTGAAGAACACTTTCTTTCTCGAGACAACTTTAATTCATTCCAAAAGGCTCTTGTCATGCTGTACTCTTATACTTCTCAAGCATTCTTGTCACAAAATGTGTTGCTTTTGTGTGCCAACTGATTTCCTCATTGCACATTAGGGTGGAGTGTGTCTCTGTCCAAAGGGAACGTTTCCCGCATGACATCGCTGAGCCCACTCAGATGCACTTCATTATTTTCCCTTAAACAATGGAAATAAATTTTAATCTCTCACTGGCCAGCGCTGTGGCAACAAGGGAATAGCCCTGAATTATTCCAGTGTCTGAAATATTTACGACAAGTGTTTAAATTGTAACCAAATGTAAATAAAAAGTGATCACATCTATACAGTTGCCCTGTGTAATATACAGGGGTCTGAACTCACCCACACGAGGTTTTGTGTGATGAATACACACCCACACGCTCTCAGGATGAGAGACTGAGAATATAGGCAGACCCTGAGTGTACACATATAGAATAGAATTATAGAACATCCTGAGCTGGGAGGGACCCCCAAGGATCATCCATCCCACTGCTGGCCCTGCACAGACACCCCAACAATCCCACCCAGTCCCTCAGAGTGTTGTCCAAACACTCCTGGAGCTCTGGTAGCCTTGACCAAACCCTGGGGATCCTGTTCAGTGCCCAACCACCCTCTGGGGGAAGAAACTTTCCCTACTGTCCCTCCTAAACCAGCCCTGACAGAGCTCCAGCCGTTCCAGGGTCCTGTCCCTGCTCACAGGGAGCAGAGATCGGTGTCTGAATAATCACTTGGGTGTAAATGTTGTGCAAAACACAAGACCCACATTTTGGTAAGAGATGTAGAGATCCCCAGAGCCTGAGCAGTCCAGAAGACAAGTGCTGAGCATCCTCCAGTCCCCGAGGCAGCAGGAATGGAAGATGCACTTCCAGACCTCTGTCCACGTGTGGCTCCATTTGGATTCACCTCTCCCACTCCTCACAGGAGGCTCAGAGCCACTTGGAACATCACAGGGACAGGATGAGTGCAAAGTTCAGATCTGAACCCAAAGTTCTGGCTCTTCTTTGCAGTCCTCTCCAAGGTCCTGCTGAAATCCAGCAGAGCCCTTTGTCATGGCCACAACACCTCTACCCAACTCATCACCAGTGGTGGGGAGTGAGAGCTGTGAGATTGTGGACACAAGAAGGGCTGAACTTCTTCACTTTGCTCCAGCCATTCCCTCTTGCCTGGTGGAGATCACGACACAATAGTTTCATACTGAAGATTAAAAAACAATGTTTTATGGATAAAAGGAAGAGGAATGTGCATTCCACTATGGTCTCTAACTCCCAGGCCCTTCCCTCTCACAAGCCAACTGCTTTCCCCCAGTGAGTATTTCCTGGGTCATGAAGGGTGACCCCTTCCATCTGGAATCAATCAGTCAACTCCTGACAACTTCCTGAAACACCTCACTCCATTTCCTGTTCTCTCCCCCTTCCCTCTTTCCCCCTGGTTTGCTTCACTCTTCAAAACTGCAGGCCACAGCAGCTTAATGTTAGAGGGTCAGACACAGTTAGACTCCAAAACACTACACAAGAACACCTTTGACCTTCAAAAATCTTTACATCTTAGCTAAACAAATCAAGGTCAACGTTTCTTACCATTACCTTGTTAACCATTTCTGTGCATTTTTGCCAAAACCCTTCTGAACACGTATTTATCAATAACACTTGTTCTCCCAACGTCGTAAAACAGTCCAAGCCCCTTGTTTTAAGGTCCCTGTGTTTAGTGCCGATGAAAGGTGATGTGCAAACTTCCCTAGAGACTTAAATTCTCACTTTTGTCCGCAGCAAATCGCTGGCAAACAGCTTTGGTGGGTTTTTCTTTTCCTGGTCTGGTGGCACCACTGCTCGTGTATGAAAATTTGGCGCCTTTGCCTGTTCAGTTGAGGGTCTTTTCCTCTAAAATCAGTGGTTAATGGAAAAGTTAACCCTAAGGGAATGATCTGAGAACAACAAAACACGTCAGGTGGGCCATGGATTCTGGTCACTGCAGCCAAATTTGGACACAAACAGCACAAAGACTGAAGATTTTGTGCCACCTGGGTCAAACAGCTCTGCTGGAGTTTCAGAGGACAACCAAGCAAGGAGCAGAGAGGGCAATGTGCTGTTCCTGCGTCCTTCCAAACACAGATCCCATCTCCAGGAGCACAGAGGCACTTCCAGGGCTCCACGTGTGTTCTCAGCAGCCCTCAAGTCCTCTCTGCCAACCTGCAGGGTCTTGCTCTCAGCAGCCACAGACCCCAAGCAACGATCCCCCAGTGGTCCTGGAGAAATGCCTGTGCTGGATCTGCCCATTATTGTGTCTCCCAGGTGGATTTGGGTGGGGCACCCCCTGCTCAGAACCCCCGAGGAGGGTTCACCCCCCGTGACACGCAGACAAAACACCTTTAGCACGTTAAACTGGGGCTCTCTGAGCTGCACTGCCCCTCCTTCACCTCCCTGCACAGCTCAGGGGGTTGGATTTCTCTGCAAACCTTCACCTGGACACTGCAAATTTCCCTCCCCCACCTACACACTGTCCCAGTATTTCCATATTCTAATGGGTGCTCCTCTTCCGAGCCCAGAGATGCAAATAAATACAACTCCCCGTGTATTTTAAAGCTGTATCACTCACAGACACCTATTTAGACATATGGTGCAAACATTCCAGGCATACAGGCATTGACTTACATGTAACATATCTCATCACTGTGTAAATGATCTCTCTCAAAAAATTCCTGTTACCATTCCAAGTGTGGAAAAAATTCTTTATGACATTGTACATCTGGAAACAATATTACATTCCTGATGCACTTTCCCTTGTAACTCTCCAGTCGCAGCACCATGTTATTTTAACTTTAAAAAACAAAACAAAACAAAACAAAACAAAAAAAATCAAAAAAACTACTATGAGGATTAAAAAAATGATCATCATTATTATTATTATTTTCCAGCTGAGTGGAAGGAAAGATGTCAGGCCTCATCCTGCTGCCTGCACTTGGACAGGGCTGCCATTGATGTCAACAGGCTTTTTGGTTGAGGGAGTAATTCAGGAGTAGAGACTGGATATGATGTGTTTGCTTCATAGTTGGATTAGGAGTAAGATAAACAACGTGGAAAATGCCAGCAGAGCCTCTCTCTGCTCCAAACTTCCATTGAATTCTTTGGGAAATCCTCCCTGAGACCCCTGAGCCTGCTGCCCACAGGACAAAGTGTGCACGTGGCCTTCATTGCAGGCTGGGGTCTCCAAAGTTTCTGGGACACAGGGTTAGGAGACAGATCCTGGGTCACTGCCACCTTGTCTCCTGCTGTCACAGACACCCAAACCACGGAGCTGCTTTTAGAAAGTCATTCTCCACCATTTGGAGCTTTTGCCTCTGACACTCCTCTTGTTTTAAAGCCTCCTTTTCCTGGGGGTTGGGGCATTTCTGGTTTACAGCCTAAATTCCTTCCTAGTCACTTTATATTTAACAGCAGCTTCAAAATTCCTCTTTCCCATCCTGACCTACCTGAGGATCTTTTCAGACAGCAGCTCCAGCCCTTCTCAGTGCATGTCACTGGAGCCCAGCTCTTGTCCAGCCCCTCTCACCTCAAGGACCATTCCTGCAGCTGCTCCAATGGCACTTTCATTCTCTTTTACTATGGTTACACCAGGATATTGGATCCAACAGGGAATCAGTGGGGTACAATGGTACAGATGCACCCTCCTTTCTCCTGGCAGGATGGGACACAGTGGATCTCCTCTCTGGTTTGTTTTTAGTGGATGAGGCACAGCTCTGGGAACTCACTGTCCCAGTGGCTATTTGGGCTGCAGATCTGAGCAAATTTAGCTCCTTGAGTGCTTTTTCTCTCGCAGTTGAGTCAGTCCTTCCCTTCCTCATACAGAATCTAAAATAACAGCACCTTCTCTTGGGTCAGTCACCACCTGATGAAGAAATTTGCCCCCCAGCCCAGGCCCTGCTGATACCAGCTGTGTGTATTTTGGGATCTATACCTGGGAAATTAGTCTCCCACGATGATCAGTCCATGCAGTATTCACCTCTAACAGCTCAGTGATCCCTATCCATGCCCAAATCTGGGTCTCTGACACATTCCTTCCCCACCAGTCCGAAAGGGATTTTGATTCGGGCCGGTTCTGTTTTATTCCCGCTGCCCCTTTTTGGTTCTCCCAGCCCACATTCCTTTCTCCCGGTCTCACCCCACCCCTCTTAATCATCTTCCACCCCCCTGGATGACACAGAGCCCTCGGTGCTTTGTGGCAGAGCAGAGCTGGGTGAATTCCCAGCCCCAGCCAGCTTTGCTCACGTGCCCGATGATGAACTGAGCCGAGCGCTCGGAGGTCAGGAAGGAAACCTCCCCAGGGACACACCTTGTTATTTTTCCTTTCTCTTCCCCCCTGGAGCATCCAGAGGGGGGGCTGTACCTGCCAGGAAACATTCCATGTCATGTTTTCTGCTGAAAACAGAGGGCAATTACTGACCTTTCTCTTTTTGTTCCTACAAAAGCGTGTTGGTTCAGAGCTGACCAGTGTTAGCACCGACGTTCTGCCAGGAGCTGTTTAATCCCAGGGTTACTGGAGGAAGCAGAATTCCCACTCAGCAGGGGTGGGGGGGGTGATCAGCAGGTCTCAGCTGAAGCATTTTAGCTGAAGTGCCTCATCTTAATCCCCCAGAATTATTGGCCCCCATCACACGTTACCATTAAGTGTCATTGGGCTCCAATCAAGTTCTCCAGGAGAAATCCTCATTAAATGGGGGCATCAATTTTAATATTTCTTTTTTTTTTTTTTTAAATTCCATTCCAGGGAGACTCCTTCCCTGAGAATACAGCACAGAGTGCATTTCCCTGTGTAAATTCACACTTGCAGAGTAGCTGAACTCAAACAGTCAGCACTGTGTTTGAAAAGGTGATTTTAGGATGCCTTTTGTCCCCTTTTTCCACTAAAAGGTTTCACTTGAAAATATTCTAATTGATAAATAATAATATTTACTCCAGCTGAATTCACAATATGTTCATATTACTCGATCTCTGTGGGGTTTGGGCAGCCATGCCATGAAAATAACCCTGGAAATAGTTCTAGAAAGATTCCCTTTCCCTTCTTTACCCACTGGCATTGAAGCAGCAAGTGATTCACAATAAAATTATGTTGCTACAGGAGGAAAAAACCCACTAAAATAATGATCACACATTCCTTCACTTCTGAGGTAAAACGTGTTTTTCAACAGCAGAAAAATATTTGTATTTGGTTAAAAAAAAAAAAAACCACACACAAAAAGAAAGGTAAGAGATTTTCCTTGTATCTTTGAAGCTCTACTTAATATCAAAGCAAATTTCGAGGAGTTAACCTGATCACAAAGCAGCTGGTGTTGCTCTCCAAACTAAAGAATTATACTAAAAAAACCCCCCCCCACCTCTTCAGGCATCTGGAGCTGGATTAAATTTGCAATGCAGTGTTAATGTAACCTTTCCTCCCCTTTTTCTCCCCACTCCCCTTTTTTCTTTTCTTTTTTTTTTTTTTTTTTTATAAATGGCTGTGACAGAAGTGAAATCTAACATTTAATTCAGCTGAATGTATTGCAACTGTGCCATGAAACCTGGAGATCTTGTCATGTATCTACAAGGGAGGCTTGGGCCGGGCTCCGAGACCGGATCCCAGGGCCTTGGAAAATTGGGGATGAGCCAAACCAAGCCCAAACTGTGCAGCTTCACACCCATCTCTAATCAGAAGCATTAACTTGACACTTTTCCAGCCATGAGTAACCATTCTTCCATGCTGGAAGAACTCAATAGGATGCATTGTACAGCACTTATTTCCATGTCTCTTATTCATATTTGGGTCTCGACAACAAAGCCCGAGTTTTGGGCTTTCATTCAAGCTCCAAAGAGCAAAAAAAAAAAAATAAAAGGGTTTTGGTGAGACCTTTTCAGCTCCAGGTTTGAGTAGTAATTTAAATTTGAAGTGAGGATTATCTCTTCTGTTTTGTTTAATAACCATTAAAATAATTAAAAAAAGAATATCTTGGTGTCTCCTGGAGATCTGACGAGCTCTACTCCATTGAAAATGAAAATATTTGGTTGTGCAGAAGAACACAGGTAGGAATTAAAACATCCCCAGCTGAGCATCACTGCAAAAATCTGTTTGCAGAAGGCAAGTGAAGTGCCTGGAAAAGCCTGGAAAAGGGGGGCCTTAATGATAACAGCTGTACAACTAATTTATTACCAAAAAAAATCAGTGGAGGTTTTAGATATGGCCCGAGACTGAAACATAAGGAATGAAATCATAACACAAATCAAGCACCTACTGCCCTGTGCTTTTTCACCTTGATTTTTCTCTCTCACAAGTTCCTGTGCTGGTCAGGGAACAACTCTCCTTTCAAACCTAATAAACAATTCTGCACATTAATGACTTTGCCTGATGTAAATCTTGACGATTAAAATGAAAATTGGTGTGCAAACAGACCCTTAATCCTTTAAAAGAATCTTTTTTTTTTTTTTTTTTTTTTTCCACTTCTGACTTTGGGGGTTGATAACAGGCAGGCAAAAAAAAAAAGGCTTTGCCAAAATTTAAAATCTTAAAACGCAACAAATTAAAAAAAAAATCAATTAAAAAGAAAAAAAAAAAAGAGAAGGGTGCAGAAGACACTGGAGCATTCAAGAACACTCTTAACTTTGGTTGTATCCAGGGAAGTCATCCTTCTATCCTTAGAAACAAGGAGGCAGACAGAAAACAAGCTGTCTTTGCTTATTGTCTTTCCTGTTCATCACGGCTGATTTCCCTTGGAACACGGAGCTCTGCTAGTCCCAAAGTGTCAAATTTTAGCAATCAAGCCGCTTTTCTGTGTCTTTTTTTATCCTCACTGACCTCTGCAGCCCAGAACAAAGCTCGTGGAGCCCCGTGTCCAGCTTTGGACGGGCCTGAATGAGGAATCAAAACCTCAGGAATTCTGCAGTTTGGCTCAGAGTGTTCATTTTTTGCGATCCCAAAAAAGTCCCATCGACATTTTTGGGTTTGATAGAAAGTAAATTAAACTCCGTGGTTTTGGCTGATCTGGGTTAATCTGGGGGTCTGAGCTGAAATTCTCACGCCGAAACTCCGAGGGGACGAACTCCTGGAGGTTGGGAGTGTGGGAGGAGCTGAAGTTATCCCTGAAAAACGGAACCACGGAGGTTCACTTGGCTCAGCTTTTCCCACCTTGGCTTGTGCCAAGGCAGAGAAGCCAGAGGAAGAGCCTGTCCCAGCTCCTTTTCCTCTCCTAAAGTGCTGCTTTTGGTCCAGAGATCAAAAGCAAGGCCACACTTTCTCCCATGCAGGCGATGCCAGGCGGGTGTGCCAAGGAATGGAGGAATTCCACGGAATTCCAGCCCCATCCAGGTGGGGCTGCAGGACTCACTTCAGCCTCCCTGTCGTGTTTCCCTGGAAATCTGAGGCTGTCGGGGCTCTGCTCCATCTGCATTTGGGTGTGGAGGCCCAGAGGTGACCCAGAGAACAGGGCTGATGTTTCGGATTCCCGCCCCGAAAAATGGGATCCAAACTCCCGCAGTTCAGCACCTGACGGAAATCTGGGATTTCAACCGAGGGGTTTTTTGGGAAGAGCCAGCACGAGCTTGAAATCAGAGCTGAACTGCTCCAGTGGCCAGGTGTGTTGGGACCCAGAATTTCTATTTTGGCTGTGACAACCAACATTCTGTGTAACGTGGCAGTGCCTCCAGTCCCCAGGTGCTGATCAGGAGCACGACTTTTTTACAAACTCACAACAAAACCCCCCAAAAAAGAGCCTGTATTTAGGTTTCATTCCATTCCACAATCAGCTCCAAGAGCCAACAAGATCTGTTTACATGCTGTAAAATGGGTTTTCCTTTGCTCTCCAGATTTTTTTTTTTTTTTTTTTTTTTTCGTTCTTGGCAGATGAAAACTAATTGGTGTTTTTTTTTCTTTCTGGAAACTGCCACTCGAAATAAAAAAATCAGTCTAAATTTCCTAACAATGAGCACCTCTTTTTTTCCCTCCTGTCTTATCATCTCTAAAAAACACAGAATGAAGAAGTCACTGCAGCCCCTTTAAACTACAAGTGAAAAAAATTAAGTTGGTCAGGATTTTTTCTTTAAATTCCTTCCTGCTCCAAATAATAATAAAAAAAATTAATAACTCTTTTTTATTTATTTTTTTGCCTACATTTCTTTAATTTTTTTTAGCTTTTGTTTTGCAGGATTCCTCTTAAATTTGAACCTTTTTTTCTTCAATAAAAACTTACCTCCTGCGAATTTTTCATCACCAGCAAAAGTTAAAAATAAAATATAAAAATCATTTGTCTGTGAAAACATGTTTTGGTGGAAAGTTTTAAGCAACTCTGTCAACTCCTGTGGAACTTTAATAATCATTTAATAAACGAGGAAGCTGATGCAAGTGAGCACGAAACATGAAGCAATGAAACATGAATTGCCAGACCTACAGATGTCACCTTCCCTTGTCAAGCCCTGTGGGTCTACAAGAAAACCACCCATCCCTCAACGAGATAAAATCCAATTTGTAGCAGGGATGTGACCCAGGGAAGACACAATAATGATGAGAACAAGGGTAGCCCTGCTTTCCATCGGTGGCTTTTGAAGGCTCTGGATGACAAAGGACACGTGGATTTTCAAATGGTCTCCTGGATTTGACCACAAAGTTTTACCAAGGTGAGCAATGAATATTATGTTTGTATGATATATACTAAATATATGTACTAATTGTATAATATATACTAAATATGCATACTAAATGTATATATATTTGTATAATATATACTAAAAATATATACTAAATGTGTATATATTTGTTAAATATATACTAAATATATATACTAAATGTATATATATTTGTATAATATATACTAAAAATATATACTAAATGTATATATATTTGTTAAATATATACTAAATCTATATACTAAATGTATATATATTTGTATAATATATACGAAATGAAAGGGGAAATGGCTCAGTAAAGGTCACACAGTAAATTTGGGGCACGGTCCAAGCACCGGGTTTGCATCCCTGTGGTCCCTCACTCTCCTCTCACTGCAGATCATTCCAGCACCACTTTCCTCAGCCACGTCCCTTCCCACCTGCCAGCACATCCAGGGAGGAAAAGGCTGCCCCGTTCCCTTTCCATTTTCATAAGGGCTAAGCTACAGGTGAAAGACTTTATTTCTGAAAGCTGAGAGGGCCGGGAGCCCGCGTGTGCCTCTCCCTCCCCGCCACGGCCACACTTCACCTCCTCCTGCGTTTTTATGAGCTGGAATTCACAATCCATCAGCCACGGGGATGATGAAACCAGTGGCAGATTTCACTGCAAAGCAGCTGGGTCATCGTCCCGCGGGGCTTGTTGCTTTGCTGTGTGAGATCTTAAAGTGACCATCGCTATTTTGGCTCCTTGGGTGTTTGGTTGGTTGTTGTTTTTTTTTTTTAAAGAAGCCAAAAAGGAGGGTATGAGAGTGTTAACAGGCTGAAAAAAAAAAAAAAAAAAGGGTGGAAAGAGGTAAGGAGCGGAGGGAAACGAGGAGTAGCACGTAGAGAGTTACTTTGAAAAATTCTGAGGCTTCTAAGTATCACAAACACGATCCCTGCTGTGGGCAGCTGGATGCGAGAGAGCTTTGCCCGAGGGTGTCAAATCAAATATCCACTGCTGGTTGGTACAGCACATCACTCCCCCTGGGGGATTCGGAGGGGAAAAAGAGGGGGGAATAAAAAAAAATAATTAAAAAAAAAAAAAAGGGGGGGTGGTGGAAAGGTTTAAACACAACAAATGGAGAAAAACTTGAGCACTGCCTGCTCTGGGTTCTCATGGGCTGTCATCGTATTTATTATGAGCAGAGGAGGGGGGAAAGGAAGAGAGGAAAAGGAGCAGACAGGTTAATGCTGAGCCTTATAAGACTTACCTGGAACCGTCTCATGTCTCTTGGGTTTCCTGCTGTTTTCAAGCAGTTCTGATTGCACTTGAGAAAAAATTTTAAGAAGAATCTGGAAAGACAAAGAACCACATCACTTCTGTTACCCACAGGAAAAGGTGCTGTTGTATCCTGTGTTAAAGTACATATGCCAGGGATTTACATTTACATGATGGGGTATCTTATAGGATGTCAAAAGAGAAACCAAACAAACAAAGCCAAATCTTAACAGAGAGAAGTTTAAAAAAAAAAATAAAAATCAGGTAAAGTGCAACCGAGGTGCCTGAAACCCACTCTGGGTTTGACCACACAGTTTTAGTCCCTTCCTTTATCTCTCCCTCGCATACAAGGTCTTTCTTTTGCTGTCTGGAGGGATTTTCCATGAAACAATACCGAAGGATAATGGTATTGTGGGAATGACAAAACCCAACAGGGCAACCCTGCAGCAGATAAGCCTGGAAACCACTTCGGGGGGTTTCAAACCAGAACCAAGAGAGGAATCTGAGGAGGTTCCCTCAGCTGATATTTTTTTGTGGTGAAGATTCCAGTGGCTGAAGCAGAGAAGCAGTAAAATATCCAGATTATAATCTCACCAAGATTTAGAGGGAGGACAAGGAAAACACAAGCCCAAGTGCTACATGACAGCTCACGCTGTCCGAGCAGATAAACCCATTAACACTGGACAAACTTCTGCTGCCAATTATTTTTGCCCTGTCACACCCTCTTTTTTTTTTAGTGTGTTTTAATACTCTGGAGAGTTCAGCTCATCAAGCTGAACCTTCAGCACTCTTGGGTGACTTACCCAACACCGTACATAACAGGTTTGAGAGTTTGGAAATATTAAGCAGCGATTTTTCTGTGAGCTTTTCCACCGAATTTTATGTCAAATCCAGGGAGGGGAGGACTCATCCCTTTATTTGATTAATCTGATTAAATTTGTGAACTTCATAAAGAAAGAAACTCCACAAAAATCCACATTTTTTGGATTGAAAGCAAAACGAGCCCGTCTTCAAAATTCAGACACGAGCAAGAAATTTTTCGGCATCCTCTGTCACAAATGAAAATATTCCCTGTGATTCTTTTCCTTTCTATTTATAGGACAAAATACGTTGAACCACAACAATCTCAATTACAAAAATAAATCAAAGATGGCTTTAGAAGGGGGAAAAAAAAAACAAAACAACCTCGGATATAAGAAAAAAATAAATAGTCGAAGAATTGATTTGGAATACAAAGAACAAGTTATTTATTTATTTCTCTTGCCGAGTGCTTTCCTTAAAAAAAAAAAAAAAAAATCAGCTTTTGCAGTAAGTTAAAGTCCCAGGTGAGCCAGGCCTATTTCCCTTCCTGTTACTATGACAACGATTTTTTACCGCAGTCCCTAAGTCCCTTCAGAACTCACACATTCATGCCTTGAATTAGAACTTTAAAGGAGAAAGATGGATATTTCCTGGGTTTACCAACAACACCCCCCAAAGCAGTCCTGCCACGAGACAATGAGGCAGAAAAAAGGCTCTGCCTTGTTTAGGGCCCCCCTTGGCCCGGGGTGTTCCTGCTCCTTCTGCCCCAAAATGCAGAGTAAGGGCTGAGGGTTGGACCCGTTTGGGTGTTGCTGGAACAAACAAAACCCTTTGGAAACCCCACCAACACTAAACCTGCAAAAAAACACCCAGGAAACCTCCTATAAAATAACTGCCCCAAAATCCACCCCGAGAGCGAGTGGGGATTTTAATTTTTAAATTAAAATCTCCCCTTTTTTCCCCCCCCTTAAATGTATGAGATGTTGAAAGAGTGTTTCTTTTCTCTGCGAGTGCATTTTGCAGGCTGCTGTTTTCTCCGTTTTTCCTTCTCATTCCCCATTTAAAGAGCTCTTGGGGTTTTTCCAGGGGGTCCTGCTGGGATCTCCCTTCACCTGAGCAGGTTGAGCAGGAAAGAGGAGTCAGTGCTCAGCTCTCAGGGGGTCAATCCTGCCGACAGATCCCGGGCACCTCCCTGGATTCCGACCTAAAAATCCTCCAGAACTTCCTTCCTCGGGAGCAGCACCGGGTGAATACATTCCCTCAAATAAGTCCTACTGACTCCTCGTGCTGAAACCTGTGACCCCTTTTTTATTTGAATGATTTGGGACCTCTTTTCATGGCGTGAGATTTTATCCAGGAGAATGTTTTCCCAAGCAAAAATCCTCTGACGTTCGCGGGAGGGTTTGAGGCAGAAATGTTGCTCACAAACACTCCTTTTTTATCTCCCCCTCTTCTCACAGAGGTCCAAAAAATTGTTTGCGGGTAGATAAAGGTGGCCCTGAGACGTTCCTGTAGAAGGGAAAACTGCAAAGTGGAACCAAACTAAGACAACGAGGGGACTTTGACACGAAAATCAACGAGCCGATTATCCTGCAGGAAAACTGCAAACAAAAATCCACAAGTTGTTGCTTCCAGGGGAAAAAAAAATAAAACAAATTAATCAGGAAAATGGCCCCTTTCCTTTTTTAATTTTTTTTTTTTTTTTTTTGTGAATGCTTTGCATCCCGTTCCTTGAGAGGAGGAAAACGATCAGATAAAGAACTAAAAACGAGGAAAACGAGCAAAGAAAAGTGTCTGGGAGAGAACTCACGGCTGAGTTTGGGAAGAGCAAAGATCCTGCAGGGCTGTGTGTGACACAAACCCCTAAAGGGCAAATACAGAGGGGAAAAGCTCTAAATGTAACCCCTAAAATGCAGGTACAGGGGGGAAAAAAATCTAAATGTAACCCCTCAAAGGCAGGTACAGAGAAGCAAAATTCTAAATGTACATTTAACAGCATCCACGAGCAAACTCTGCAGCACAGTGAACTAAAATGATATTTTTCTGCTAAATGCCTCTAGAAAATTAAGGTTTAGATCCTCATCAAGCATAAACTAACAAGGTGTGTGAAAATTAAAGGTGGATTTCGAATTAAATCTGGGCTGATTCAGACCAAGGGGGTGTGTTGTCCCTTAAAAACACACAGAAAAGAAAACTCTCCCTGTGCTGCTGCATCACTGACTGCTCTGCCCCAGACACATCCAAACCCACGGAGCTCTGGGCTCCTGAACCAGGAGATTTATCCAGCAGCAATCTGGGGATCTGTTGTGGTTTATCCCACCTGGGATAACTTTCTGGCACCGCTGAGCAGCTCAACTGCTGAAAATTTTGCCCTTTTAGGACCCCAGAAAATCGCCTCATCTCCCCTCTGAAAGTGCTGGCTTTGACCTTAGCACTTAAACATCGTGGCAGAATTCAGATTTATTGCCAAGACATTTGTAGTTTCTTCAGAGCTCGCTGAATATGCTGCACTGTGATGGTTTTCCCTCCCACCACCCCCAAATTCAGGTTGAATTTCATTTAGGTGCACGCACAAGAATTTTTATCTTTTCTCCAGTTCAACCACATCTCTCTTTTTCTCCTCTCAGGGTTCCTCCAGTCACATTTTAGCTGCAACTGGGCATCTGCATGAAGAATTTGGTAGGTTGTTATATATATATATACATATATATATTTTTTAAGTGGTTGCATCTGGGAAAGGCATTAATATTTATTGCAGCATTAGAATAAAAATGACTTGGGGGAGCAAAGAGGAGGGAAGGTTTAGCACTAAATGAAGCTGATTTAGGGGTAACAGGAGAATTGCAGAAAGGCTTTATTAATTTTTTTAAATTAGAACCTTTAGCCAGTTTTTGGCTTTAACCTATATATATATATATATATATATCTCCAAAAAATTATTGGGAAAAAAAGGAATTATAAAAAATTATCTCATTGTCATGTCTCTTAGCCAGCTTTTGGTCTTGCTAAGGCCAGCTTTAGGTCTGAGTTTAGCAGGTAACTCTGACTCCAGCCAAGCAGGGGGAGTGTGGTTCTTCCTCTCACAGATCAGCATTTCAGGGTGCTGGGGGAAAACAAACACTTTTGATCAACTACCCCTAAAAACTCTGGCATTGCCATAGAAAACCTGCTTGACTTAATGCAGAAACATAAAATTAATGAAGATATAACTATGGACTTTTTCTTTTCCTGTTGTCTCTCACACACTCGACCTCACTGGGCACAGATTGATGCCTTTGCACCTCCAAAATGCCACCTTAAATCTGCCTCCCTCTGTTAGGGTTTAGAGGGAGCTGTTTTAAAAGTTGCTGCTCCTCCTGCTGGGAGTCACCCCCGAGCTGATGAATCATTGAAGTGCCCCTTTTTCACTTCAGGACAAAGGCAGCTGTGTTACCTCAGCTGGTTTTTAGCAGTGCCATGAGCAATCCTGTCTGACCTGGGGGGGGGGAAGCAGGTTGGGAATGCTGGTTCCATCCAAACCAGAGCTGTTCACAGACAGGGAGAAAGGGTGATGGAGACTAAGTCAAGTTTTGCATCAATCAAGCAGCTGTTGCCCCCCAGTCCCTGTGTGTGCCCAGATTTTCAGGTTCTACCCCTACCTGAGGCAACTACAACATCTGTCCCACACCTCTGAGGGTGTTTATCCACCTCAGGTGACTGAGAAGAATCAAACTGACCTGAAGCAAATCCCACTGGAGTCAGAAAAAGCTTCCTGGTGGCTTAAACAGCAGCCCCACATGCAACAGAAGGTGAAATTTTAAAAAAACCCCCATTAATAATGTTTTAACACCCTGCCCCAAGAGCTGGGACGGGCGAGTGTCACCACAGGGGCCCTCAGGAACAGGGAATGTGCTTTGTGTTCTCACAGTGCCAGTCTGGGGGACTCAAACTTCCATGAATTCTGCCTCAGAAAACCCCTCTGCAGAGGTGCTGCCACCCCCCAGTGCACAGGCCAAGATCCCAGGGCCTGGAAACTGGGAGGGAACTGCTCCCCATCCCATCCCATCCGGATCCCATCCCATCCCATCCCATCCCATCCCATCCCATCCCATCCCACCCCATCCCATCCCATCCCATCCCATCCCACCCCATCCCATCCCACCCCATCCCATCCCATCCCACCCCATCCCATCCCATCCCATCCCATCCCATCCCATCCCATCCCATCCCTCCTGACTCCTGGTTCTGCATCTTCCCTAATCTTCCCATCCACCCTCTGTGCCTTCTTAAAATCAAGAGGTACAACACTGGTTGTATCTTGTGAACAGCCTCTGGATGCACTTCCAAAACACCCCTTGTAAAGCAAACACTGAGATAATTCTGGCTTGTTTGGGTTGCTGTGGAATTTGGTTTTGTGGCCTCAGTGGTTTTTTGGCAGGAGAACGTGCCTCTCGTCTAAATAATTGTGATTATGTTTATCAGCAAATCCTATGATGCCAAAATCTAATGAAAACATAAAGACATGGTGCCATTCTGCTTAAATAGCTCGAAAAAGTCACAAAGGGAGCAAAGAAAGAAACAGAAGTTGTTATGAGTATCTGTGCCCCAGTTAAAAAATATCAAGTTTAAATATACTATGAACTGCAAAACTATTATTATTCCAGTGAGGGCCTGACTCCAGCACCATCAGAGCAGGGAAATTCTGGATCAGGGTGTCCCATCCTCCCCTCAGCTCACCCATGTGTGTCTTGGCAGTGCAAACTCTGAGATAAGTGTGACAAGTAACTCTACCCAGTGCCCCAACATGACAAAGTGTTTTGAAGCTTTACTTCAGATTTCTTCCTTTCAAAGGGACTAGGTCAGATTTGAAGGTCGCTGTTCCAAATCAATTAATTGCATTTATTTGATACCATCATCCTGATTTTAATGACTATCACAGCAGAAGACTTCTTTATAATCTGAATATTTATCTCTGGAGTAATTTTGGTCTATTATGTCAGTGTGTGTTATTAGGGAGCTGATGAGAAAATTTCCCACTCTTTTTCCAGCAGTTATAGTCAGTGTGGGATCAGGGATTGCACAGAGGCACTTTAAATGAACATACACCTTATACTGTGTGAGAAATGAGTGAGGTTATTACAATAAGCCAGAGTATTTATATGATACTCCACAAACAGCAGCTAATTAATCTTCACAAAACTCCTGTGCATAAAGTGTGAACCCAGTTTAACAAACGTGAAAACCAACATATGTAGGTCAAGAGACTTTTCGGAGTTTGTCAGAGATTCACTGGTGGAGGAGGAGGAGGGAGCAGGAGTGAGATGAGATGAGATCCCAAGCCTAGACCAGGAGAAGATTTGAGTGTTCGTTTGTCACTTGTTTTTTTTTTAATAGAAAGACTCCAGTTACACCCCAGAAAAAGGGCAGAATAACCTTATGCCTGTTATTCTTTCTCCCAACGACCTCCTCATTTCCTGATGGGACAAACCAGAAACACTTCTCAATCCTTTTGTCTTAATTCAAAGTAACTTCTTCAGCCTGCTTAGACTGTTCTCCAGCTCCACACTTCTGCTTGCAGTCACTCACTCCAATTTAGATTTTCAGTTTAAAGCCTCAGTTTTGATGTGGGAACATTATTTTTTCTGTACCTGGTCTCTGAAATGCCACCTGAGCAACACTGTGGGAAGGGAGAAGACAATCAGTAGTGTGTGATTTCCTCTGGCCCCTTGCAAGACTGAGCTCAGACCAGCTGACACAGGAGATAGAGGTGAAAATGGGACCAAAAAAAAGGGTTGGGGAATCAGCTAAGGGAGCCCAAGAGACTAGACTAGCTTAAAAATCAACCTTAAGAATACACAGGGTGGCAGAACCCATCTTAAAACTGCTCCTAGTTGTGGTTTGTTTGCCACAGCAAGAGGTTCCTAATCACACCCAGGTAAGTAACACTCCTTATAATGTATTAAAGAAGGCACAGGATGGAAGTTTCCTGTACTTCAGATGTATTTCAGATGTATTTCAGATGTATTACAGGAAGTTTCCTGTATTTCAGATGGATCAAGAAAGAACATTGCACCAGGAGTCCACAGCAATGCCTGGGCTCGATTCATGCCCAACTCCCAGCCTTGTGCCTCAACCACAGAACAATTCCACCTCAAATATCCCCTTTCTCCACAGCCTGGAACATCGTATTTCTCTCTGCCCTCTATCTAGTGCCTTTTTCTTTTATTTAAAAAAAAAAAAAGCTTAATTTTTAAACTAATAGCACCTGAATGCAAACCTGCAACGTGTCACCCAACCTCCAAACACGCCAGGGAACTTGATGTTTATATTCTGATGTAAATAAATTCTGATTTTCTGTGCATTTTCCACCTTGTGCACAGTTCTCATCTCTAAAGCAGGTCGTGTTCCCCTCGGGCACACCCCCCCACAAATGCAGCTCACACTCCTTGGGTAAATAAACGCTTCTTCTGTCTTGCAAAGTGATCCCATTTCGAAGAAACAAGGGCTGGGGGAGGCAGAGAGTCGTTTCTGGGTGCTGGATGCAGTTATTTGGCCACATTTTGGTAGAGGGAGGGAGAGGGAAAAAAAAAAAATCTCCAAGGAAAACCTCCTTGTTTGTGCACTCTGATGAAAACCTGACACCACTAATGAAAATAATAATTGAACTCTATGGGTTCGAATTGAAAATGAAACACAACACTAACAGTGTGGTTGTAATTGCAATTGTTCTCCAAAAAAAGTCTTTGGAGGACTCTCTGCAATCCGAGAGGTTTCCCTGATCCTTTGGGTTTTCCTCCTTCCTCCCACACCAAAACTTTCCAGTAACTTGCAAGACAATGGCTGAAAGCTTTATTTACCCTGTAAGATCCCTATTATTCCTGCCATTTGGCACGGGCCCAGATGCCAGAGCATAATCAAAAGTCACTGGGCAGGGAGGGAATGGAGGAGAGGATTGGGCTGACAGGCTGTTGAAAGGGCAGCTCCCATAATATCCCCCGGGTTATTACAGGATCTGTGGGCTCCAACTGTGCCCAGCACTGCACAGCCACGTCCTGAAATTGTTCCTGGAGAAAAGACACACAAAGGGCAGGAGGGAAGAAAGGCTTTTGTGCAGCTCAGGGACGGGGAAGTCGAGGCACGGAGAAATCCAGGGGCACAGATGGAGCTGCTCTTTCCAGCCAACAGCCACCTCCCCGTTCCTGCCAGGCCATGGTTGGGATTTTGCTGGTTCTTTTTAGCAGTGACCAGAATTTCATAAAGCTCCTTGCCTCACCATGGCCAAATTCTCCTTCCTCACGCCCCTGCCAGCCTCAGGAGCACCCACGGGGTTCTCTGCTGGGCTGTGTCACACCAACACAGGCCTGAGGATGCCCTGCAGTCCTGGGGAAATCCAGTCATTCTTGATATTTATATTCTGATATAAATAAATTCTGATATTCTGTACATTTTCCACCTTGTGCACAGTTCTCATCTCTAAAGCAGGTCGTGTTTCCTTCACCCTCAGAGCTCCACACAGGGGCAAATTTACCTCCAGACCTACTTTGCAAACGCTGCAGATCCCAGAAAGGCTTGGGTAGTTGTTAAATAAGCACAGACTCTGACCCCCACTCTTTTTTTTTTTTCCCAGGCCCAGAACAACCTACGATTCCTTTCTCTTTGAACCCTCCACCCTCTCTCAGCCCCCCGGTGCCTGGAGCCACGCAAGGCTGAGCAGTGAGCACCGATTCCCCCACTGGCCTCTTTGCTCTGCTGGCTCTGCTGGTTTTTACTGTGGCTGCCAGATGGCAGCGGCCGGCCCGGGAACGCTCCCGACCCCGCACTTAATGCACAACCCGCTCATAACTTCCAGGAGATCGCAAAGTTGCGCCGGTGGGAACGCGGGAGGAGGATCCAAGGTTAGGCACCTATTTTACACCTGCCAGAGTGGATATCGCTCAGCTGAAAGCTCTGCTCCTGCAGGAGAGAGCTCTGCCTGGCCCAGAACCGCTTCTGCGGAGAATAAACACGCTCATTCATTTGCTAAAGAGGCGAATTTACATCCCGGCCACTCGGGCCGGGCACGTTTTGCCTCCTCCCTGCTCCGAGGTCTGTTCAGTCGTTAGATCTGCACCTATTGTACTTGTGGGTCTAGTCGCAGATGACCTTGAATGGGAGCACTGGTGTAACGTTATATTCCTATGACAGATTTATGGATTGGCAGATAGGGGTGCATTCCTTCCCTGAGACAGGACAGCATCCAATGTTTGTTAGCATCATTAAACTAAAACTGACTTTTCACCTGCTCCCATACCATATGCAGCTGCAAATTTTTAAATTAAACTATGAAGCCATGCATAAATTTACATATATTACAGACTAGCCTCTCCATTTAACATGCAAATGTACTCCAATGTTTCAGAACACCTTCTGTCGCTAATTAATTTGCTGAATTATAATTAGACTAATCCTGCATAATTAATAAGCACAGATTTTTTTTTAATTTCTAAGCAGCTTGATGAGATCATTCACTTCCTTCTATAAACTGCTAAGTAACTGTTAAAAAAAATCTGGAAAGAACATATGTGAAAAGGTATGTTTGATGTCGCATACAAATTTAAACTAGCGGGCAAGCTCCGAGGAAGTCAGGATTAATCTAGGTGTGTGCTCCAGGCACAGACACTGTCAGTGCTGCCTTTCCAGGGGCATGGAGCAAGATTTTCCGTGTTTGCTTTATTCCTTTTGGACCTTCCAAGATCACAGGCTGAGGCAGAGCAGGCTTGCAGGGCCGTGTGTGGCAGCAGGAGATGTTCTGGTGTCACCCCTGGCCACGCTGTGTGTGGAGAAACTCCTTTGATGGGATTTGGAATTGTTTTCATTTCGGCTGCCAAAGCTCACTGAGATGGTTCTAGTGCAACAATTAAGTGCTATTAGCACAGGATTCACTCTCTAATGATTAAAATGAAGGGTCTTGCTTTCATGTTGAAGAGGACAGCACGTGCCAACACGGGCTTGGAACGTGCTGGGTTGGACTGGGGAGCCCCTGCCTGGTGCACAAAGAACCCTTGTGCATAAAGCAGCCAAATCCTAAGATCTGAGACATCTATCCCTGAGATAATCCTGCAGAGAAAGAGGGAAGGGGCATCCCAAACATCACAGGATATTTCCAGAGAGGGTGCTCAGCCATTGGAATGGGCTGCCCAGGGAAGGGGTGGATTCTCCATCCCTGGAGGTTTTTAAGCAGAGACTGGATGTGGCATCAGTGCCATGGGCTGGGAACCACGGCGGGGTTGGATCAAGGGTTGGACTGGATGATCTCGGAGGTCCCTTCCAACCCAGCTGATTCTGGGATTCTGTGATTTTGCAAACCAGAAGGCCAACAGTAACACGAGGGTTGTCTTTACAAACACTCTCAGGCGGCGCCTGGAGCCTCGTTTGCTCTGTTCACCTCTGGACTTTGGGATGGATCATTTCAGCTCTCTTGCTACATCCTTTTGTTGTCTCCACCTCACTCTTTCTCGAATTCAGCACCCCCAACCTCATGGGCCGTTTGCTCCAAGTGTGAGTAAGCAAAACCTGCAACAAGACCTGATCCAACCCGAACAAAAGAGGCAAGAAAAGAATCAACTCCTGTGCCAGGAGATTGCTGAACCACTTCAAGCCTTCAGGTGTGGCTTGTCTACCACAAAAACCTGCACATAACATCCTTATCAGACACTTCTGCCTGAAGTCTCTGTTGTTTTTTTATTTATTTGGACGAGGGCCCTTCTTCAGATAAATATATCATTTAAATTGACTCGGGTTCTGCACAAATAGAAAAGGTAAAAGCTTAAACAGGACAAGTTTTTGGCCCTCGGTGCCAACCAAGCCTCTTTCTAGTGTTTCCTACTGGATGGTCAATGGGAAATGACTCCTTTCTTAAAATAAAAATCAAACCCAACAACTCTTTGGCCCAAGGAAGACTGGAAATCATCCTGCTGTGCTTTAGCTGGTCATAGACCTTCTCAGAATAGAAAACTGCTTGTGAATGGCACATGTTTACAAAAATCTCTCTTTAAACTAAAAACATCACCTTGAGATGAAAGATATCGAAGAATTGTACACTTGGAATCCTGTGCATTCCCAGAGCACAGCAACCTCCTGAGACCACGGAACCAAAGGACTCTGGACATGGAATAGCTCTAAAAATTCTGAGTTATATATTTAGAGACATATTATATATATATAAATTTATAGACATATAATATATACATTAATATATGTATATAAAGGACTCTGGACATGGAATAGCTCTAAAAATTCTGAGTTATATATTTAGAGACATATTTTATATATATAAATATATATGGGTTTTTTCTGATAACCACTGAACACATCACCAGGTGACAAGGCAAGTTGGAGAGGAATAAAATGAACAGGAAAAAACATCTTTCTGCCTCCTCCATCTCTTTTTCTTAGTTACTCCATCCCAGCTCAGCAAACAGAAAAGATGTAATGAGTTAAAAAAATAATAAATAAAAATCAGGATTAGGTCTCTATTTTTTCCCTCCACGTTTCTGCCTGCACTTTTTTTTTTCTCTTTTTTTCAAACCATGGATGAATTGGCCCAAAGATATTTAGGTCACATGGCTGAGGCAGAAATAGAATCCATATCTCCAGAGCCACAGTGCAAGTCCCTGGAATTCTTTAAAGCTATTCTAGTTTTGTCAGAAGAAGACACTTTGCAGCCCCAGCATGTGGCCAAACCCAAATGTCTCTCAGATTTCTGGTAATTTTGCCTTAAAGAGGAAAAATTCTGAGCTCTGAAACCCACCTTTTCCTACCTTTTCCCATAAATCCTCAAAAATCCATATTTTAGACATATATGCACCATCCTTTATTTACGAGGAACGTGAAAATTCCTGACGTGCACTAAATAAATTAATAAATTTCAAGCAAATATTTCACAGCAAACATTTCATTCATCCCTCTGTACTGGCCCCCAAATTTAATTAACCTTTTCAGTCCCCTTTGGTGTAGCACAAAAAAGCCAAAAAAGGCCAAAAAAGCATCAGTATTTTGGGGTATGAACTGTGTTAATTTGCAGGGGGTGAGACATCCGTGAAGAAACACCTCACAGTTGATATTTTTTTTTATATATATATATTTTTCCAGGACCTTAAGATGGGGCTGCAGGGAAGGGGCAGAGGGTTGTGGGCATGACCAGGACATCTCAGAAGAGGTTTCATGCAAGAAACTTGGTGTAACTTGGCCAAGTCTCAGTTCAAAGCAACCCAAATATTCACTTTTTTTTTGTATCACCAAAGCCACAATCCTTTAAAGCATCTTAGACTGGGCACCCAGAAAGAACATGAGGTAAAATTCAAACACTTGGGTGATCACTTTGCTGTAAACTCTGGGCTGGATGAGTTATTTTGCCTCTGGCAAATACTTTGTGCTACGGGAGAAATTGCTTCTCTTCCCTCCATCCCTCTCTCCTGCACAACCCCAAGTTGGCTGTGCAGTGATGTTAACAGGAGGGGAAAATTGCTTCCTGACCTTTCCAGGGATCAATTTACACCCTGAAGCATGAGATTGGTTTCATTTTGGTGTGTATATATAATAATACCTGTTCCCACAGAGCTTCAGGCAGCCCAAAACCTGCTGCTCACCTGGGCTGGGGGGATGTTCATGAGCTCAGAGCTGGGCTTGGTGGTGTCCTCCTCCGAGACACCCAAAATCTGGGGAGGGAGCTGCTCCTCCAGCACAGAGAGCAGTGGTTTGGGGGATAGATCAGAGCTTTGATTTCCCCCTTCTGTGTGTGTTCATGGGGTTATTGTAGGGTTTTGTGTTCAGCCACAGCCAGACACATTCCCAGGGCTTCTGGGAGAGATCCCCAGGTAACACTCGGGAATCACAGAATCAGAGAATCAGAGAATCAGCTGGGTTGGAAGGGACCTCTGAGATCATCCAGTCCAACCCTTGATCCAACCCCGCCGTGGTTCCCAGCCCATGGCACTGATGCCACATCCAGGCTCTGCTTAAAAACCTCCAGGGATGGAGAATCCCCCCCTTCCCTGGGCAGCCCATTCCAATGGCTGAGCACCCTCTCTGCAAAGAAATTCTTCCTAATCTCCAACCTAACCCTCCCCTGGCACAGCTGCAGACCCAGCCCTCTTGTCTTGCTGATGGTTGCCTGGGAAAAGAGACCAACCCCCCCCCGGCTCCCCCCTCCTGTCAGGGAGTTGCAGAGAGTGAGGAGGTCTCCCCTGAGCCGCCTCTTCTCCAGGCTGAGCCCCCCCAGCTCCCTCAGCCTCTCCTCCCAGCACTTGTGCTTGAATTGCATCTCCTGGCCTTCCACCCGGTGAAAGGGCACCAAATGCAAAACATCCCATTGCTGGGTCTCTTCCCAAGGCAGATCCAGCCCTGGCTTTGGACTGCAAGATGGCCAAAGGAGGGACACAAAGATGGGGAAGGGCCTGGAGGGGCCCTACAAGAAGATGCTGAGGGCACTTGGTTTGTTCAGCTGGAGAAGAGGAGACTGAGGGGAGACTCACTGGGGTCTGCAGCTCCTCCTGAGGGGCAGCACCATCTCTGTGAGCAGGGACAGGACCCTGGAACAGCAGGAGCTGTGTCAGGGCAGGCTCAGGTTGGATCCCAGGGAAAGGTTCTTCCCCCAGAGGCTGGTTGGGCACTGAACAGGCTCCCCAGGGTTTGGTCACAGCCCCAAGGCTGCCAGAGCTCAAAGAGTGTTTGGACAACACTGTGAGACAGGGTGGGATTGTTGGGGTGTCTGTGCAGGGCCAGGAGTGGGATGGATGATCCTTGGGGGTCCCTTCCAGCTCAGGACCCTCCATGGTTCTACATGTCCTCGAGGGGAATCCCAGCAGGCTGAAAACTGTGACATGTCTGGGACCAGTGCACTGACCAAACTTTCTACCCCCCACCCAGGTTCTGACCACACAACTCAGGGCAGGGATGAACAAATTCCCCGTGGAACCAACAGCTCCCCCTGCCCAGCCCAGGGGCTCATTCCCACAAGGGGCTGTTTGGGCTTGGGTTTAACCTCATTTAGGTAAAACTTCTGCAATGCTCTGCTTTAGGGCCAGGCTAACGAGCTCGTGTGAGGGCTCCAGATGTTCCCAGCCACATTCCTCATTCTCTTCAAATTCTAATATTCTTCCCCAGTTTGTGGAGATCAGAGGGACAGACTGAAGCCAACGCTGAAGGAGTTCTTGCAAAAGCCAGAGATGAGGCTCTGTCGAGAGTTCTGGCAGTGATAAAGCTGGACCCAAACCCACATTTAACTGACTCTGAAAGACACTTCAGGGAGAAAATCCAAAGCACTTCACTCTTGGAGATGTCCAACATATTTTCATGCTCACATCCATGTTTTATACACACACACACATCCACCCAGAGCACAGGCTCACAGTTGGCTTATTGACTGCAAAACGCTCAAGTTTTGATGCTTTAAACAACAAGGTACCATTCCAGATGCATCATCACAACGTGCCCTCTCCTGAAAAAGGGTCTCTTGGCACTTCCCAGCTTCAGGACTTCCTGCCCACGTCCCTTGTGCTGATGTGTGCAGGGAATTCTGAATTGATTTCTTTTTTTATCCCTTCTCAAGCTCTACTGCAGCCATAATTCCTGGAGAAAAGTTTCTGAGTGACTGCCTGCAACATTTGCTGAGCGTTTTCCTTCACTTATTTAATCCAGATGTTTACATTTTAAATAATTGAGGAGCTGCTCTGGTAAATAGACATCAAGGAAGGCTAATGGGAGTCGTGCTGTCGTTACAGAGAACTTGTCTGATGAGACACTGGATCAGGAGTCAGTCCCTGCAGTGTCAGGACAGGTTAGAGCAAGGAAGGAGTGCAGCTTGTTGGAAAACATCACCCATCAAAGCAGTTGGAGAGGCTGCTGAGCAAGATTTGACACAAACTGCCCAGAACTTGTAAGGAAAAGTCAATTGTGAGCTCTGCCATTATAAAATCTTTTCTTTCTTCACGTGGTTTGATTTAGTTGTACACACACATGCACAAAAAATAAAAAAGGAATTATTTCCATTTCTCCACTTTGTAGACCCACTCACTAAGCTCATTTCACAGCAAGGGTGGTTTCTGAAGCTCCCAAATAAAATGCTGCAGTTGTTGCTTAACTTTAGGATAAGTTGTTTTGATTTAAGGTTTCCAGGCTCCCAGTGCAATTTCCAGTCTGAGGGTACATGGGCTCTACTCAAATCACTGGGAATTTTCATCTGGACTCTTGAGCTGTCCTAATTTTTGTCTGCATCGTTAAACTCCGGGTTTGTTTTAATTTGAACCTCCCAAAAATCAACCTTCACCTCCCTGAAGTCAAGCCAAGCTTAAGAGGAATTAAGACTCTATTCAGGTTTGAAGCAGCTTTGTTAAGTTGATTTTTAAAAGTCACTTTTTCAGTCCCATTGCTGTAACTGAGCACGGTGACTGAGCCTTGTGATCACCGAAAGTTCTGCTATTTCTTGTGGGTTTTTCCCCTGATTCTTTAAATCCTCGCAGCCACATCTCAGCTCTGTAAACCCACCCAGAAACTGGGGAGCTGGGATGATCTGAAGCAGGTAAAGACTTTGCTCCGTGAAATCAGCTGCTGGGAATTCCCTCCCCACTCCACAGCACAACTGTTTTCCCCCAATATCCAAAAGATCTTAATGACTCCACATCATGATGCAATCCCTTGGAAAGGCTTCTTTGGAGCTGTTAAGAAATATCTGCTGAAATTATCCATGGAACAGCTATTTTACAGGAGTTATGGGCCACTGGGCCCCAAATCCATCTTTTATAAGGAGCCAGCAGGAGAGGAGAAAGTGCTCCATAAAGGACCAGGAGATTTCCAAAGGTATTTTTTTGCTACCAGGCAAATCAACTCTGCAAAGTTCCTTCATGCATCAATGTGTAATTACGGCTCAGATGAAGTCAAATAGCCCCCAATAAATCCATCTGAGCTGGGTTTGCACCCACTGCCAGCATTTGCTTCTCCAAAGATCCATGTATAAAACTGTGCATCATTGTTTTACCAGGACAATTACAGTAACATTTGATGTGTGAGATCTCGCAGCCAAAAATTAAGTTTAATACAGAGACTTAAGGTTAAGTGGCTTTACACAGTTCACAGCCATTAATTCCAGCAGAATATGTTTTCTTGGGGACTCAGGATAAAAACCTTACATCTCTTTTTAGAAGATTAGCTGAAAGACTTGCACATCTTAATATAAGTGCTACTGGGATGTGCCACAGCTTTGAAGCTCTTGGGGTTTAAATCTACTAATCACACTCATAAGGAATCATCAAACCAAAGGATGTCAAGGCAGAAACTGTGATCTCTGCCAGGACACTTACAGATTTTTAGAGGATTAATCAGTTCCTCTAATATTAGATCTTTCCCTCATCTATCCCTCCTTTCTCTCTCCACCTTCCAAAAAAAAAAAAAACCAACAAATTAGTCAAGAGTTTCAGTCTAAATTCTAGTTTTGTAATAACTCAGTGAATGCCAACATAATTTTTTGTTGCTTAATTAGACTCCCAATTTGGAGGACAGCTCAGGAAAACATTCACTGTAATTCTTGAAATGAGGCATTAGAAACCATTTAATCTGTCCTACATAATTGCTTTGTACTTATCCATTAGCAAGTAAAATATTAGGGGGGGGAAAGTGTCTTTTACACACAGCAGAGGGTTTCTTTCTAATAAAATAAAAGCCTGCTCGTTTTCTTCCCTCGTTGAGTAAACTCATATTCCTGGGCACCTGAGCAAAAATAATCGGGCACTGTTACTCTTGGCAGCGTTTGTAGAAAAGGACAAAACTTTGCAAGCGGTGAAATTGTTTTTGTGAGGGGCTTTTCCTCCCCGTTCCCTGCCCAGGTTTGGTTTGGCTCCCCCTGACTGCGGGAGGCTGGGCTGGCAAACCCGGCCGGCTCCACTCGGGGACTCGTGAACATCCTCCCCTCCTCACATTTTAGCTAAGAGACCATCCAAAATCTTTAAAGAGGGCTCAGGGTTTTACTAAGAGACCATCCAAAACCTTTAAAGAGAGCTCAGGGCCCCGCTGTCCCAGCTGTTATAAAAAAGCAGGAGGCAGAGCAGTGCCTTTCCTGAGCCTCTAAGGATCTGACAACGAGGGGAAATCGGTTCCAAAACCTGCTCAGATCCAAGGGAAGTTTTGTTTTACCAATGACTGTTCCCATCTCGGAGCTTTTACAGCTCATTTGTTCGAGTTTGCAGCTGAAATCAGGAGTGGGAAGTGAAGTTTACTGTTAAGATGTGACACAAAACCACAACTCTCCTCTTTAATAAACCCTCTTTCCTTCTCAGAACCACCCAGAGCACTTCGTTCCTTTTTGGGGCGGGAGGGTTACTCTCATTTTCCTGCAGCATCCTGTGGGGAACTCCCTGCTTGGGCTAAACTTTGGGCTAAATGTTGCCAACTCTGCCTGTTGCAGCCTGGATGTGAATCTGCCCATTTCATGAGCATCCCCAGTGGTTGTTAACACTGTTTTTGTCATAGCTGTTCACAAGAACAAACCCCACCACTCCAGCTCCATGTCAGGCAGCCTTATTGAAAGTTAGCAGGAATTCTTTGATGATTAAGACTTAATATTCTGCTGTAGCTCAAGTTGTATCTGCAGGTTCCACTGCACAAGCCCTGCAAATGCATGATCACCCCAAACTTTGCTCTGTGCTGAATCCTCCCCCCCAGTTAATCACAGGGAAATAACAGATCTGCCCATAAAACAGCAGCAGCCAGAAGGAATCAGAATGACATTTATGACTCAGAGATCTTCTTAATAGGAATCTGTTTGACAAAGCCAGAGACCAAGGGTTTGCAAACACCCTGAAAGTCAGCACAGCACAGTTCAACACCACTGGGATGGTCCAGCTGCCCTCAGCTCTTAAAGTGTGCCCTGTTTTTATCCTCCCACGTGCACTCTTGTGGTCAAAGAGATACTGCCCACTAATACCCACCCAGCCTTGCCCTCTTTGGCCCAGCTGAACTTCTCAGCAGGCAGCAAATGATCCCACAGTGTGGGAAGTCTGAGGCAAAACTGGGGCGAAAGGAACTTGAGAAGAGACAAGTAACAACCATCACATTCAGCAGAGACTAAGAATTGCCATGTAAAGGGTGAAATGTGTCATTCTGCACAACAGTCCTGATCGTGGAACACCACCAGATGCATGGGAGAGCATTTTGGGGGTTTTAGGTCATATGACAGAAGATTTTACACACATGTGAGTGAGAAAGAGGTGGTTGCTCACACAAGCACTGAACCACCCTCCACTTACAACTGCTCATCAGAACTTCCCTTTAATTTACAGTTCCAGCTCAAGACCTAAGGAAGTTGGGTTTAAAACCTCCAAAAAATAAGCTGCTGTAGCCCTCAGCATCCCCAGCATTTCTCATGTCCCTCTGAGCTCAGCACAGGCTGGGCAAGGTTTGCACCAGTGCCCAGTGATTCTGTGTCAGGTCCCCACTCTGAGACAGCTTCAGACGAGCCTAATTTTTTCCAAGTGCTGATCACCAGCCTCTTCAGTGTCTTAAATTTAAGATCCAGTATTTCCAGACACCTTTACCCCATATTTTTGTGGCTGTCACCAAAAGAGTTCATTTTATCCCTCGAAGACACTGAATTTTGGTGTGTGTCCATATGCAGAGGTTTGGAGGAGGAAGAGGCATAAATCATCTCAAATTGCTACTGTAACAAATGTAGACAAATGAATAAAATTTGTCACCAGCCTAATATCACCATCAATGTTTTGTCTGGCTACATTCCTTCCAATCTGAAAACAGTTCAATACCCCTTTTACCTTCAAGTAGCAGCACTTAATAAACAGTGATGGATGCTTTTTATTCCCTTTTCCCCCTTCCTCCCATGCCAGGCTTTCCTATGTCTTTTGCAAGGGGATTGTTTAGCTTGGGGGAAATGTAGATCCTCCATCTTTCTTGCATTGACATGCATCCCTCAAGGAATGACGACCATATTTAATTCATAACCCCCGTTGGCTACACAAACATACAACTTCCCATCAATTAGGCAACACAGAGATGCTGTTAAAAATCAATGAGCTTATTATTAAATATATTTTCCTTTCATGTAACAATAATAGTTATTGCTGCTCCATTGTTAGAGCTGTAATATCAGCTGCTTAAGTAGCTCTAAAAAAAAAAAAAAGGAGGGGTTGATTTGCTTTTTGATCAGCTGGTGAAAAATCAGAGTGTGTCAGAACAACATTGCCCTGTGTGACACAGCACCGAAGGATAAAGGTGATAAAAAGTGACCAAACAGCTGCTTCTTGAATAAAATCATCCAGCCTGAGTGGAGCAGAGCAGTTCCTGAATATTTCCCTGATTTTCAGAGCTGTGAACAGAAGATTCGTGGCAGAACATCCATCACCCACCATCAAAGCACGGAGAGACTCGTATTTGTGTTTCCACTGTGGTGTGTTTATCCGAAATTATTGGGATATTTTGACACATGCCACTACTGAGGGAGCTCCCTGCCTACAAGAGAGATGTAAAGTCTGTGCCAGCTCATGCAAAGGTTAAAAAAAAAATACACACACACACACACAAAAAAAAAAACCCCACAGTGCACAGATTTTGGCAAGTACATCATATGCTGTCTGGCCACAGCTGATCTGAAGCGAGTCCCCAGTAATTATGGGAGAAGGTGGAACAGGTTTCCTGCTAATTGGAAAATTCTGCAAATGGCACCACTGAAGTAAATTGACAGTCGTTAGAATATTAGCAAAATGAGGGAACTGATTAGGAGAAAGCTCAGATGTGGACTCCTGGTTTGTTGTTTTTGTTGGGTTTTTTTTAAATAGTGCCTGAATCTACCAACAAATTGATAATAAAAGCTGAACTCAATAATAACAGCTGTTATTTGACCTGGATGCAAATATATTTGTGCAAATATGCATACATACACCTAGAGATACTATATACTGCCACACACATTTATCCATGGATTAAGTGCATGAACACATTATTCCTGTCACTCCTCTCACATTAAGACAAACACACAGAATGTTCGCTAACTTTTTTTTTTAGAAAACACCCATTTTCCCAGAATATTTACAGCCAACAGGGGAGAAAAGCTGCACTTCAGAAGCAGTACATTCTAATGAAATCATAATCACTCCGTGCTTCAAACAGACCCTACAAGAGCCTTGTTTACATCCTCAGATCTTTGAGTGGTTTGTCCCTCATTGCTGTTGTAAATGTGCCCTTGAGTGACTGCTGGGGAGAATTCCAGGAGCAGCTTCTCCCTGTGCTTCAGCTGGAACTGGGCAGGAAGCACAAAGTGGGATTTGGCCACGACTTTGGCCGTCCATCAACACCCCGGGAGCTGTGTTCCTTATTTTTCACTACCAGGAAAAAAGAGATGTGAGGGGGGGAAATGAGACATTCTAACTCGAGACACTCCTCCAGATACAACCCAATCCACCTCCCTGGAACTTCAGCTGGAGCCTCTCATTTCTTCTCCTACAATCCTGTCTTTAAATAATCTCCGAGGGCTCGATCCCACCACGCTGACTTTGGTGGGAGCTCCACCTCTGGCATCATAAATGTCTTGTTCTGGCACTGGGTGATCCCTCTGGTCACTGGATGATCCCTCTGGTCACTGAGGCCTCTCATTTCCAAGAGTCCCAGAGTGGTTTGGCTTGGAAGGACCTTAAAGATCATCTCATTCCACCACTCCCCCCCCAGCCCACCAAGGGCAGGGACACATTTCCTGGCAGCTCCACCAGGACAAAAAGATGCTCAGTTGGAATTCGAAGGAGGGAGATTCTTTAAAAGGAAACAACATCAAGGAACAACATAATTAAAAAAAAAAAAAATAATCCAACTCAGATATTTACTCCCCTTCTCAGAGACAACTCCAAAAGACCATAATAAAATTTAGCCAGAGATTGCTAAAACAAATTCCTCTAAACTGCTGTAAATTTCTGTTTAAAATGAGATGCCACCAGGAGATTAGCAATATTTTTTAAACAATCCCGTGGAATTGTAGGATAAATACACAACTGACTGTGAAATCCCACAGACAAGCCAATAAAACTTCACGTCCTCGTTTCAATAAGGCCTTTCCTCGTAACAACCACCACAGAAATTTTTATTAATCTAAACCAATGCAGACTATGCATTTCTGCTACGTATCTGAGATTACTTTATTCATCCCAGTGATGCCATAAACCTAATAAAAACTCCAGCCTGGATGATTAGATCCCACTAAGAACTAAAATAACTGCAGAGTGTTCTCCATTCCTAACACAGACTAACCTTGAATTGATTTTAAGTGTCACATTTTCAGAGATTTCTCTGTAATGTAGCCCTTCTTCCTGTTACTCATATATTTATAACATTTTATTTCCTTGTGTGTAATTTTCATGGTAGGTTTGGTGTCTCTTATTGTGCTTTTGGGTGGATGTTCTTATACCTGTATATTATCCAACAGCAGAAATATTTATGCCTAACGTCCAAGTTTGCTTAAACCAGTAAAAATACAGACAGAACTTGAACAAAGAGTGAGGGTTTATGGGTCAGATCCATAGTTAATTTAAATAAGGGTGTGTTTGGGCCTGGGGAACCTCAGCTGTACCTCCAGCATGAGGCACGATGGCTTTGGAGAGCAATTCCAGGATCATTTGAGCTGTTCCAGGACTTTTGTGGCACGATTTCTTCCCTGTCTATTTTTCCTCGTTCTGCTGAGCAGAGAACCTGCTGTTTGCATTTCGAGCAGCCACGTTTATTGTCACATATTTACTTAAACAAACCAGGGAGTCAAAATAATGCCAGCTCCAGTCTCTGCCTGGTGCTCCCCGGGTGACAAGAGCACACAGCAGTTCCCAATCCTCCTGCTGTTTTGGCCACCTCAGCAGCTGATATTCCTGCCCCAAAGCCAATTCCAATCAAGGGGCTGATCCTCATCAGCTCTTATGGATTTTGGATCGGGTTCTTCTGGCGCCAAAATTCAGGGGAATATTTCCTGCCGGGGCAGATCCGCGTGCTCGTGGAGCAAATCCACTCGGAGCAGACAGGATTCCCTTGGAAAAATACTGACATGAAAGGTGTGAATAAGAAGGTGTTATGGTTCAGGACGTTATTTTGGATGTGCTGTCCTAGTTTCCAGCCCCCTCAGAAGGAATTCTCCCTAATTCAGGCAGCACAAAGATCCCTAAGCCAGAAGTCAGTCCTAAGAGTAGGTGGGCTTTGCCAGCTTTTATGGGAGCAACCAAGCTCCACTTCACACGAACCAGGTTTTTCTCTCCCACTTTTCCAGTTGTTTTTTTTTTTTTTTTTTCAAGTTTTTCCCTTCATCCTCCAATTTTTTTGGTGCACCTCCATTTCCCTGGTTTTCATTCATCCTGACGATTCCACTCAGGGAAAACAAAAGAATGGAGGAAGGGGCGAAGGGACAGGGAGGGGGAGGAGGAGGAGGAGAAATCCCCAAAATGAAAATAAATTAATAAAAATTTATATAAATAAATAGATAGATACATAGTTAAATAAATAGATAAATAGGTAGATAGATAGATGCATAGTTAAATAGATAGATACATAGATAAATAGATAGATCAATAGATAGATAGATAAATGAATAGATAAATAGATAGATAGATAGAGGTAAGGTCCAACCCAGGCAGTTTGTGCCAAATACAGTTTATATAAATAAATAGATAGATAGATACGTAAATAGATACATAGATAAATAAATAGATAGATAATAATAAATAAATAGATAGATAGATAAATAAATAGATAAATAGATAGATAGATAGATAGATAGATAAATAGATAATTAGATAAATAGATAGATAGATAGATAGAAGTAAGGTCCAACCCAGGCAGTTTGTGCCAAATACAGTTAAAAGTGGCTGGGGAGAGAAGGGGGGAGAGGACAAGAAAAAAAACCCACCCCAGTCACTCTCAATCAAGTGTCACACCTTTAAATAGTGGTTAAATCTTTGCATTATGCAGCTCATCCCTTTTACAACACGGGGCTCCCGTAGAGAATTCCCTGTTTACACTGGGAATTCCTCCAGGAGAGCATCAATAAAGCCGAACAGATGTCAGGGTGGGATGCCAGCGGCGGTGGTTGTTGTCAGGGGTGCCGGGGAGGGCCCGGGGGGACAATGAGAGGCGGCAGCTGCCGCACAAAGACCCCGCGTGCGGGTCGGGCTTGGCCCGGGTGGGCACATCCCACCCTCGCCTTTGTCCCGGCACTTCGCCTGCCTTGTTCCCGCTGCCGGGGGTGACACATGTCACCCAACCCCGGCGGGAGGGCCGTTTGTGGGGCTCTTCAGAATGCACCCGGGTTGGTGACCTCCTCTGATGGGGATACAGCCAGGGGGCACCTGGAGGGGAGGGAGAAAACAGCCCGACCTGGAGGGGAGGGAAAAAACATCCCGAGATGGAGGGGAGGGAGAAAACATCCCGAGCTGGAGGGGAGGGAAAAAACATCCCGACCTGGAGGGGAGGGAGAAAACATCCCGAGATGGAGGGGAGGGAGAAAACAGCCCGAGATGGAGGGGAGGGAGAAAACATCCCCACTGATAGGAGGCAAAAAACATCCCGAGCTGGAGGGGAGGGAGAAAACAGCCCGATCTGGAGGGGAGAGAAAAAAACATCCCGATCTGGAGGGGAGAGAGAAAACATCCTGATCTGGAGGGGAGGGAGAAAACAGCCCGAGCTGGAGGGGAGGGAAAAAACAGCCCGACCTGGAGGGGAGGGAGAAAACATCCCGAGATGGAGGGGAGGGAGAGCGAGATGGAAAACAGCCCGTGGAGGGGAGAGAAAACATCCCCACCTGATCAGGAGAGCTGGAGGGGAGGGAGAAAACATCCCGAGCTGGAGGGGAGGGAAAAAACATCCCGACCTCCAGAGTCCTGCCCGAGACGCGATTTGGGGCTGAACTTCGTGCCCCAAGTGGGGTGGAGAGTCCCCCAAAAGGGGGTGGAGACGCCCCGGGTTGAATTAAAAGGGTGAGAGGTGAAATTTAAGCAACGGGAAAACTCGGAATTTAAAATACTTCTTAAAGGTGAGTCAAAGCACTTGAAAATTTGATTCAAATGCCTAAATCAAATTTTGGTTTATAATGAAACGTTTCTTAAAGGTAAGTCCATGTATTTTAAAATCTGATTCAAAAAAAGAGGTGAAATTTGATCAACAAGAAACCCCAAAATTTAAAATACCTCTTAAAAGAGAGTCCAAGCACTTGAAAATTTTATTCCAATGTCTGAATCGATTTTGGTTTCTAATGAGACATTTCTTAAAGGTGAGTCCACACATTTGAAAATTTGATTCAAACTCCTGAATCGAATGTTGGTTTATAATAAGTGTATAAATACATGGAGGTTATCAGCCCATAAAGAAAAAAAAATAATCAAACTGTCAGGAATAAATGACAATATTTACAAGCTGAGCTCTATTTTGACTGCAAATTTCATCACAGCCTTAAGTAAAATCTTGGAATAATACTCCACACCAAAGCTTATCCAGGGTTTGAACCTCAGCATGACTTTGTACTCAGATCTTCTGATGGCTTCTATGATAAGAAAATAGAAAGTTAAATAATAGTGTAAAAGCAAAAGACAAGAAGGGGAGATAAAGGAGAAAGCAGGAGATGGTTGTTTGCAGAGTGGGGACCATTCCCTCCAAACTGCTTAACTGGGTATATTTGAAGATCCAGGATGGAATTTTGACCAAGTGAGAAATAATAAAAGAAATGAGGACAATTTGGATAACTTTTCTCCTTTAGGAAGGACTTGCTATGGCACCACCCTTCCCCTCCATTAATGTTTAAAAGCTGTTTGAAAATGATCTCCACTCAAAACTCAAAGCTGCGTGGCCAGGATTGCCTTCAAAACTGCAATAAATATAATTAATAACTACAAATGGATTGCCTTTACGGAGAGCAGGGAGCCTTCACTGCAAAGTAACCCCTGAGTGGTAATATTTGGGTTTGACAGGAGATTCCCAGGTTGGGAGCTGCACACAAAGCCTGAAGGCCACATTCCCAGCTGGCACAATTCCCTCCAGGAATGCCACGAGGAATTCTGCAGGATGGGGATAAATAAATATGACTATGACTATGACTATGACTATGACTATGACTATGACTATAAATATAAATATAAATATAAATATAAATACAAATATAAATATCCACAACTCGTTGCCATAAAGGAGCAGCCCAGCATAGGGGAGGGTTTAAGCTTGAACTAAATCCTTTGAGCCGAGCCTTTCCCACCACCTTTTGTCTCCTCCCAACATCCTGGCCGAGCAGGGCAGGTTTTATGGAAAACAGCAGCTCGAGTTACCGGGGAAGGGAAGCCTGAGCTCCCACCCAAAGGGAATTCAGGGCTGGACCCTTGCGAGGAGCGAAGTCAAACCTTTGAACTTCGTGCTCTCCAAATTTCTTCAGCCTTTTCAGAAGTTCAAAAAAAAAAAAAAAAAAAGGAAAAGAACCTCTGCACACAGGCAGAGTTTGGGATTTCTCTCGGATTAAATGCTTGCAAAACAAACAAGCAAAAAAGAAATCCCACTTTTTTTGTCTTCACTGTTGGGGGGGGGGGGGTGTATTTTTTCCCCCTCCCGTTTGACAATTAGAAATTATTTTTGGCTGCTCTGTAGCCAGCAAAGGTTAATTGGCCTTGCTGCTGTAAAATACTGAATTCTGATCACTTGATTAATGAGGTGTCAGAAGCCACAAGTAACCAACACTTTTTTGGAGGAAAAACACCGAAATAAAATGTACTTTTAAAGATTTTTATGTTTCCCCCACTTCTCTTCCCACCAGCTGTTTCAAAGGCAGTTTGAGTTTTCAGTGTGGTCAAAAAAAATGGAATATAAAAAGCACAATAATCAATACTGCAGTTAAGGTTAGAGAACCACACATTTTTTTTTGGGGGGGGGGGGTAAACCCTTTAAATATGAACATGAAATGAGATTTTTGGGGCCAGTTTGAGTTTTCAGCGTGGTCAAAAAACCCCAGAATATAAAACAAGACAATTAATACTCCAGTTAAGGTTAGAGAACCCACACTTTTTTTTTTTTTTTTGGGGGGGGGGGGTAAACCCTTTAAATATGAACATGAAAGGAGATTTTTGGGGCCAGTTTGAGTTGTCAGCATGGTCAAAAAAATGGAATATAAAAAACACAATAATCAATACTCCAGTTAAGGTTAGAGAACTCCCACATTTTTTTTGAGGTGTAAGGTTAGAGAACCCACACATTTTTTTGAGGTGTAAACCCTTTAAATATGAACATGAAAGGAGATTTTTGGGGCCAGTTTGAGTTGTCAGCATGGTCAAAAAAATGGAATATAAAAAGCACAATAATCAGTACTCCAGTTAAGGTTAGAGAACCCATTTTTTTGAGGTGTAAACCCTTTAAATATGAACATGAAATGATATTTTTGGGGCTGGGTAGAGCGATGCAGCTTTACAGGAGCTGGGAGTGGAACAAGCTGCCTAAATTCCCTTCAGTCTTATCCCCAGCATCAATAACAGCCTAGAATATATATATTTTTGGATGAAAAAAAAATAATAAAAAAATAATACTCTTTCTTTGGGGGGTTTAAATCCGTGGTAAACCGTGTTCTGCTCAGTGCAGGAGCAGAGTGATCCCTCTCTGGCGGGGGTGGGGGTGCACTTTGTCACCGGAATATTCTGTTTATTCGTGTCCTTCAGGCGTGTCACAACAATTTGGCGTCGGGAGCTGCTGCTCCACCACCGCGTGCGTTAAATAGTCGTGTAGTTACATTAAACAGTGGGGAGTTCCCACTTCCCAAAGTGCTCCAAAGCAGACGTGGGCTCGCTGCCGGCGGGGCTGCGGGAGAAGGGGGACGGATCCCGAGGATCCGGCCGGGAATTTCAACCTCCCCAGGATGGAAAGCTCGCCCCGCTCCCTTCCCCGGCGCATCTCCCCTCCTCCGGGAAGCCCCGCTGGGAAGGGGGAGGATGGAAACAAGTAAATAAATATATAAATAAATATATCTATAAATAAATAAATAACCCAAATCAATGCCTACAACTTTGGGAGCGGGGCCGGGAGATGGGGAGGGGGGATGGAGAGAGAAGGGGCCATTCGGAATTCGGAGGACTCTGTGCCTCGGAATATTTTTGAGTGGGGTGGGCTGGCAAGAGTGCCCAGGGATTTACTGACAGGCGAGTTTTTGACAGTTGATGGACAGATGAATTCCGTCATGGAAGCGTTAGTCGAAAGCGGCAAGGCCAGATGGAAACTCACAGCTTGTCTTTAATATTAATTTTCTCTCCCCCCCCCCGCCCCCCTTTCTTTTTTTTTTTTTTTTTCTTTTGCAGGAGATCAGAATTCCCTAATTCCCTAAAATGTTTCAATGCATCTTGAGGTATTATTTTTCCAATGCCTTCACCCACCTACTCTTAATAAGAAGTGCTCCTTTGTGTTAATGTTATATTTTTTTTTTTCGCTTGCCTCTCTTCTTATTCCCCTGCCCCCCCAGGAGTCAAAAGAAATCAAGGAGAGAGAAAAAAAAAATAAATCAGTAATAGCTCCATGGTTGTTAAAGAGTCTTTCTTGGGCTAAAATACACAGAGATGCCTCAAATCTTAACCTTGTACAGGATTTTTAAAGGCACGGGTGAATCTGGTCTACTTAGTGGGATTTAGCTAAAAAAAAAACCCAAATAAATACCTGAAAGAAATGAAAATGAGGAAGGAAGCCCTAATGACATCATCTATTTTTTAAGAGAGGAAAAAGCCACAGGAGTGGGAGTGCAACTGTGTGTCGCCCTCCAGAGAAAATTTTTCAGCAGTTGCACAGAAAGAAGTCTCTTGATTAAAAAAAAAATTAGATACAATAGAGAATCAAATATCAGCCAGCAACAACAACAACAAAAAGTCACACATTTCTGGATTTTTCTTCCATATTTGTTCACAAGCTCGACTGTCAGAACATCTCTCTTAAAATCAAAAAATCGACTCCCAACATCCCAGAGTGGCCCTTCAAAAAAAAAAAAAAGAAAACAGAATATTTTAACAGCTTCATTTCCCTAATATATACTTGTGAAAGTGATGTAAATAGACAATGATGGTTATACTGAAAAAAAAATTTATGCCACCATCCTCCTTTTCAGAAGTCCTATATTCAGCTGGGAATAAACCATATGGTTCTATCATAATTTAGCATGTAGGATCCTATGGATATTTACTCAGTAGAACTCCAAGAGGGAAGAAATAAATATTTTTTTCCAGCTCCTACTCCAGTGAATTGAATCACATGGATGCAAAATTTAAAGACTCGTACACAGAAGTGTCAAAAGACTTGCAGGAAGGATTTCTCTCTTCAAAACCCTCACAGAACTCATAGTTAACATTCCTAACAAAGGGATGCTCCTCCAGCTCTGAGATCTCAGTGAGCCAGTTCAGAGATCTTCTCTGTAACAGTGTTGCTCCAATTTAGCTGCATATTAACAGGCTCCAAGATTATTATTTCACATTGAAATTAGAACATATGCACATCTTGTATATTTGTTTTTCCTCTCAATCTCGGTGATGTGCAAACATTTGCCATGTAGGATGATTGACATGCAGCACGATGCCCTTTTGTAATTGCAGTAATTAAACATTTGGCCAAACTGCTGAAATCAGGGGGGGTGGGATGGAGCTGGAGTTTGGGGGCAAGAACAAAATCCCACTTTGCTGCTGTGGAGTCCTTTCCAGAGGTCTGTTTGAGGCAGAACTCAGCAGTAATTGTTTGCACAGAACTTCAACCCTCAGAGGTTCCCTGGAACCACAGTTGCAATTTGCACACTACACTCCAAAATTTGGGAAACGTGCAAGGATCACGCAGGGGTGATGCAAGGAATGATGATCCCAATTTGAGTGTAAGCCCTGTGCCCAGTTAGAGCATTCCTGCACATCCAGCCTGCAAATATTCCATCCTGCACGGGATAATCTTTGCATTTTTGCCGAACTGGGACCCCTCCTCAGAAGAACACTTACAATTCCTTCCCTCCAGCACAATTCTGCTCTCCCTGACTACAAACTTCAAGAGCTGCAAACCCTCACCAGCTTGTGCTGTGGCTTTGAGGGGACAAAACAAGCCAGAAAAGAAAACACAACAATCCGAGCTGGACCCGACCCAAGGAGTAGCTCAGACTGTAATCTCACATCCCAACGCCCATGACTGTGAATCTGGAAATGCATCCAAACCTTGTGGCTCAGACACATCCTTATTCACAGCTGCAGTTTTCACATAGTTTCGACACAAAAACAGCCCCATTAGCCACCCCCGCAGGTCAGGAAGTCCTCCCAACCTTATTGGCAAAGCTGGTCCTATTTCTGAGGCTGGAAATGCACCACCTTCCTTCATCCCCCTGTCAGTCCCCTCAGATTTGACACAAACTACGAGATTTAAAGGGTTTTGGGTGTACCTTAAAGCAGAGATTGTGAATTTTTACCTCCCCCCCCATCGTTAATGGAATGCAACTGCCAAGAACCTTAATTAGAGATGAGTCCCACTGTGTCCCAACAAAACATGGGCAACAACCTCACAGATATATTAAATCAGGAAGCTGGGATACCCCTGGAAAACTGGGTATTCCCCAAACAGTGAATAATTCGGAGTTAAATGGCAATCACATCACACTCTGTCCTTCAACAAGGGACATCTCAGACTGACAACTGCCCAGGCCAACTCAGGTCATTGCAGGCACAGGGAGAAGATCTGGAGTTTGAAAACTGAAGCCCAATGTTGTCACAGGCAGGATTGCACATGTCTTGGATAAGAGAGCAAGATCTCAGCTGTGGAAACATTCCTGATTCCGGTGGATGATATAACCTTTCAGGCACTGATGCAGATCCCACTCAGCATTAGCAGCTCGCCCTGAATTAACAGGCTGCTTCTTGACAAACCACTGCTGGGCAGCAAAGGATTTCTGTAGCAGTGAAGTGAGTGATTAAGAAAAGGTGTCTGACTCATCTCTGCTACGGGATACAGCCTGGGAAAAAGGGAATGAACCAGGAATTATTCCCCTGGAGCGTGGCTGTTAGATGGGTAACACAACCTGCTGGTGCAGAGCTCACAACAACCAGTGAGCACTGGGAGATGGCCAAGGAGGGGGTTCCCAGGAGAGGTGCAGCAAAGAATCTTCCCCTGAGGAGGCCATCTGAGCACATAAGGACCAGCAACAGAGTCAGCACTTTGCTGGGGTTCCAGCTGAAAACTCGAGGTAAGACACGCGGACACCGACAGCTCCCGGAGAGGGTCAGGGAACATCCCATCTTGGAATCCCAGTGATAACACCTCACACAACAAAGGCAAGTGAAGAACAAAATCAGTGTGAAAAGGGCTCTGAGGTCAAGCCTTTATAGTGGCACAAGTTCTCATGGACAATATGAGCACATCTTTTATTTCAGGGAAGTGACTCGCTCCTGCTCTGTGTCCTTTGCCATGGCAGAACAGCACCAGTGAGGACCAGGAGCAGCCCCATCCCAGTCTCACACCACTCTTTCCTGCCAGCACGAATCAGAAGGGAGACTTTTCCAAGCCTATTCTATCTGCAAAGAATATTTCTGTCTCCTTCTTATTTTACTTCTCAATAAATTGCTGTTTCCCTTCACTCTCAGTCCCCTTCCTTTGACCTGCACCCCTGTGCTCTGTGCAGGGTGTGGACACGACACTCAGAGATGGAAAGGCTGGATGGGATCATGGAATCATGAATATCCTGAGCTGGAAGGGACCCACGAGGATCATCAAAGTCCAACTCCAACAGGACACCCCCAAAAATCCCCCCATGTGCCATGTGGATGGGAAGGGGATGGAAAGGCAGTTTCCTGCCTGCCCAGCATTAACTTTGATATTCAGGGGGTGGATTTTTGGTGGAGGTGGGAAGGGTTTGGTGCTCTCCTGAGGACTTCTTTTTGCCCTCCCATTACCACCACATGAACAGCTCCTGCCTGCCTGATTGCTGTCCTCCACCCTCGAGCTGGCTGCACTTCAATGGCCTTGTGGCTCTCTTGCAAAACACTTTTGGGATGACATGTGCCAAATACTACAATCTATACATCGTTATTAGACGTGGTTATACATTATTAGCAACAGGAAAGTGTCTTCAGATGCAGCCTCTCAAAGCCTTTGAGAAACAGCCACTAAATATCAGCCCCTACAAGGTGAACAAAAGCATCTCCCTCACAACCTGTGGGGGCTGTTAATGAAAGGTGGAACAAAGGAGCTGATTTTCTTCTTCATTTTGTTGATTATCTGCTAGAAAACCAGGTGCTCTGCTCTGACTGTCACTTCAGTAGTGAGGAAACGGTCCTGTAAGAGCCCAAAACTCCTTCAGGAGTTTGGAGTTGCACAAAACAAGCAGCCAAAAAAATAAGTCAGTGTTAAGCTCAAGCCTAAGCAAACCCAAGATGATTGAGCATCACCAAATTCCTGACAGGAACATCAGAGCCCCCAGTGGAACAGCTGCTTGCTGAGAACCCCTGACTCCAAAGAGTCCCTTAAACCTTTCTAAAGAAGGGAGGCAAGGTTTGCACCACTGCCACCTCCCCCAGGGACAATGGGACACCTGTGGAAGGCACCAAACTATGGAGAAAGGCAAGTTAAAGGATCTGGTGAAAGGACTGTGGAAGTCCCAAGTCTGGGAAGCCAAGTCTGCACCCTCAGGGTAGGGGGAAAGAGAGAGTTGGCAGGAACAACACACTGTGCCCCCCTTTGTCACCTGGCATCACCACACTCTTTGTAAGTCTATTATTCTCTTTAATAAAAAACAACAAAACCAGATCAAAATGAACCCAAACTCAAAATAAAGTTGTTTTCCCAGAGAAGCTGTGGCTGCCCCATCCCTGGAAGTGTCCAAGGCCAGGTTGGAGCAGCCTGGGAGAGTGAAAGGTGTCCCTGCCCACGGCTTCAAGGGCTTTAAGGTCCTTCCAACCCAAACCACTCCATGATTCCATGATGATACACTCCCTTTCCAGGCTTCAGCAACACCCTTCCTTAGCTAAAGGAGCCAACCCTTGGAGCAGAGCTCTTTTTTATTCTGCCCTCTCAGTGAGGGGAGGAGGTGAAGAGTCCAGGCTCTGACGTGGTGACAGTGCTGTCCAGATGTGACTCTCACCCCTGCACATCTGTTCAGCATTTACAGGGGGTTTGCTCTGGTAGTTTTACAGCTGTTTAGGCCTGTAAGTAGCATCTATACTTAAAAGATTCCATAAAGGCAAGAGTGAGGGGAGAGGGGAAGAGTTATGAAGCAGAAATGGAGAAATAGAAGAAGGAAGGTGGCCAGATGCTGCTTAAAAAGCAGAGATGACAGTCCTTTTAATTCTGTGCCCCTTAAAAACACATTTGATTTTGCAGGTTTATTTTTTCAGCAATACCCTGAAACATAAAGGAAATGTTGTGCATCCACTACTCACAGTTAAGAGCAAAACAACAGCTGTGAAAAAGCACTACAAACTCCTCCTAGAGCTCGAAAGAAAATAAAGACTTTCTGGAATCAAGACATTTCATACTTAAGCAAAATATCAAACGAGGCTTAGGTGCCAAAATGCTCCCTATTTTCTGTCTGAATGAAAAAATCCAGAGTCAGATGGTCAAGTCCTAAACTGCAGCAATTAGAAGTAAAACAGCAAACAAAGCTACAGTGGTTTAGTTAATGGCTAATGTTTGTTTTCTGATAAGTAACAGGGAAGTTTGATTTATTATTGTTGGGTTTAGACTGATTGAGGTCTTCCCTCCTTTAAAAACAGCCACGATCACAGGAGATCTGAGCTCTTATGAAGCCTCAAGCCTTATGAAGCACCTGTTAGAATAGTTGGCACAAACTGATATCACAAAGCACAAAGGTCTAATAAAGAGCTCAGAGACACTCAGATTGTCCCCACCTTGGCTTCAGTTCCCCTCCTCCAGGCCTTTGGGGCTGACAGCACCTGCCAGAGTTTTCATTAGTGTCATTAGTACAACCCAGCCACAGGTATTTAATGGTCTGTCCAAAAAAATCTGGGAAGGCTGGACTGATTTCACTGAGTACCAACAAGATACCAGGTGTTTTAGTCAGAAAATTGTCCAGTGGTGATGTAAAAACACAGATAACCAGAAAGCACAAGGACTGGCATATCACATCATATATATTATATTATTTTTACAGTACCATTGAGCCATTTAACCTCAGAGCTGCTCTCTGACCTGAGCCAGCATCAGGCACCATTACACCCAGATGTCAATCAGCAGCACTTCCTCAGGAGATAATACATCACAAAGCCATGGAGAAGTTGGATTTAGCCCTGAAATGGGAGCTTTAATATCTCTTCACAGCTCTTCTTTTAGTAATCAGTAAAACTTTGATGAACTGCACCTTCAAGGTTGCTGGTGGAAGGGCTCGGGGGAGGGAACAGATTTAAATCCATATAAATTGTTCTCTTGTCAGATCCCTGTTTTGTCCATTAAACTTCCTGTCATCTTTGTCAAGTTTTTAAACCTCTCCATGTCCTGTTTTCTATTCAACCTCTCCATGCCTTGTTTTCCACTCAACCTCTCCAAGTCTTGTTTTCAACTCAACCTCTCCATGTCTTGTTTTCAACTCAACCTCTCCAAGTCTTGTTTTCCTCACCTCTGCTGTGCACCATTAATAAACCAAGTTGTAATTGTGAGCTTCACACTGAACTTAAAAGCCAAATAACAGGTCCTTTGTGAAGGTTTGCCCACCTCTCCACGTGGGAAGGCCCAGCACATCCCTCGTGTGGTTCTTTGCAACTGCCCTGGGTAAATCCCGGCGTAGGGAAAACAATTTTCCTGGAAAGGCTCTTAAAAAAGTCAACAGGGCACAGAACAGATTGAGTTACAAGATGAGGGTCTAACACCACGAACCCATAAACCACAGAATAATTTGGGCAGGCGTTACTCAAAGGCTGCCATTCATTTTCGGAGCTGTTTGCAGGGAGCTGTGGCCTCGTGCAGCTCTGCACGTCATTTATTAATATTAACTGGGCAGGAGACACTAAATGCTGACTTCTCCTGCTTAGCAAGTGACAGGGGTCAGTGGAGAATCAGGCCCTTCAGGAACCCACCACGACATTTCCAAGGTACACGTTCAAACGTGTAAGTTCAAGGCACGAGGTGTCAATTAAAAGTAATTATCTTTGTAGGGTCTCCAGGGTGAAGCAGCTCCACTGCTACGAGGACACTGCTCAGTCCCTGGGCTGTTCATTCCCTGAGCTCCAGCTCTGTGAGCACAACACTGAAGGAGTTGGTTCAACAGTTGAAGCCCAGATTTACAAAGCCCAGATCCCACCCTAAGCTCTGCTGCAGGCTACGTGATTATTTGGCAAGTTGTCGAGACCATATTTCTTATTTTATGGGCTCAAATCAATAGGAGACAAGTGGCTAAGTGCCTTCAAAGCTCCCAGTTTTGGGTTTGCTGAGTGTAGAGCAGGAGTGACAGGATTTCCCTCTGTCACTGGGGGGATCTGAAGCCAGATCTGTACAGAAGTGCTCAGGAGAAACTGTAATGGGGGCTATAAAAGGACTTAGGGGAAGGAATACAGCAGCATTACTCATCAGAAACAGAAACAAAACTGCAATCAGGCTGCCCAACTGCAGGGGGAAACGGGTTCACAGTCACAACAGTTTAAGCAAATCAGCCCACTTTGTAATTAGGAAGAACATCCCCACTGTCAGTGTGGGCTTGTTTAAATAATACACAGTGAATTTTGATTGTGCTGCCATATGTCTGGAGTTAGGCACAAATACTCCACTGTAGAGAGGCAGAAAGGAACAAAAAACAACTGGGAAAATGATGACACCACTAAAAAGCTGCCCAGAAGACTTTACATCCCAGGCTCTTCAGAAGAGGTGCAGGACACAAACCCGGCAGTGACATCAGCTCCCCTTCCCGAGGAGATCCTGTCAGATGAGAAATGAGCAGATCCCCAACCCCACCTCACACCTAGATGTGGAACAGGGCATGATCCAAAGGAATGTGGGGCCAAAACACACGAGGGGCAAGAATAAGTTAAATGCCAAACCAGTCTCCCTGCAGAACACAATCGAGCTGAGCCCAGACCTGCTGTTCTCTGAGGAGTCACAGAGAAAAATGGTTTCAAAAAAACATTAAACATGACTGCACCTACTTTCAGCATTATTTCCTCTGGTTTTTTCTCCTCTTTTTTTTTCCTTTTCTTTATTTCTCTCTCCCCACCAGCCCCCCCCTCCCGCTCCCTACATCTGTACTTTATTCAATGAACACATCTGCATTCTTTCTTTCTGTTTTTGGCCAGAAACTCTATCCAACCTTTATCACTGACACCTCTCTGCAGTTTCAAATTCCAACCTTGTGCCAAATCCCCATTTCCTGCTGCTTAATTTCCATTCATTTACTCTTGTTTTTGCTTCTTCTGCCATTCCCAGCATGGACCAGCTCCAACCCAGCTTCTTCTAATTTTTTAAGGAAGGCTCCCTATTGAGTGCTATTGGAACTTGATCTGCTGCTCCAAGCCAATGGCTGGCTATTGTTTATACTACCTAACAACAGTTGCCAATATTACTGCTTTTTTCCTTTTCTTTACTTCACTCTCTAAGTGTATATCCTAAGACCCAAGAGATCTCCTCTCCACATATGGTGACCCATTAGGTCTGGTTTTATTATTACTTCTGCAGAATCTGAAGTAGCCTCTTTATATATAAGTAAAAACAAAAAAAATGATTGGGAATAAAAAAAAAAATCAAGAGGAAAGTCTGTGGTGTCTTGTTTACACAGGTCTGTTGATCTGGCTCTGTTCCTACACGTGGAATAAACTGGTATTAGGATTGTGGTCTTTAAAGGAAAATCATACTCTTAGTGGTTGGTGCAGGTGGAACCCAAAAGCTTGGAAAGTTCCTGCACTCTTGACAGAGGATTCCAGTTCTAAGTCACACAGAACTGTTCTGGTGGGTTTGCAAAGTGTCTCTCACCCCTTTTCACACAGGAAGGAAATGCTGTTAATAAATGGGAACCAGAATCTCAGGGCTGTCACTCAGCCTGAGCAGGTGCCATCAACCAACAGGTAATAGAGGATCAGGCAAAGGACCAAGATACCAAGGTAAAAGTAACCTTAAACACGAAATGATGTTTCCCTCAAGCTGCAAATTGAAAGGGTTGGACCTCTCCTTCATGACCCTGGGTTTGGTGCCTTTCTTCCATATTCACCAGGTCTTCTAGAGCAGCTCCTCTCCAGCACCTCCTTCCTCCAGGTCAGCTTATTCCAGCAATCCCTACACATTTGCTTGGACTCTCACTTCAAAGCATCCTCACAGACTTCTCCACCTCTCCCTAAGCATTCTCTTCCACTCCTGTGGGAGTGAACACTCCAGAAACGCTTTTATTTTTAAATTTAAATGAATGAATGTTCCTGGCATCCCCATCTGCAGCACCCATCCCTTCATCCCCTCTCCCAAATAACTCCTGCCCCCAAGGAGCAACAGTGGCATCAGGGCCTTCTGCTCTTTTCCCTCTGGTGTAACTCAGAACTTCACCCTGCAGCTTTCAGCACCTTCACCCTTCTTAGATCTGGGCTTTTCCCTTTAGCCTAATGGCTGCAGATCTGAAATTTGGACAGTGAACCACTATTATTCAACATTCCCTTCTCCTTTTCAGGTAGCAGAGAACCTAATTCTGAGGACACTCAAGGGGACAACCATGTATTTCACTTTGATGGGAGCTGGCAAAACTAGATCCCACTGCCCCCCTCAAGCTTCTCATTGACCTCCTTGGGGAGAGAAAGAACTCGAGCAACAGTTTGTTGAAAATATGCCCACACACAGACCAAAATTTCAGGCCCAGAGTGTTCAAGAGGAGCCCAAATGTGCCCCAACACCACTCCCTGCCCCTGCCTTGTGCAGCACTGGTGTTACAGCTCAGACTTCCAAAGGGACTTTGCCTCCTCGTGAGGATTTATGGCACAGATGTGCTGCACCCTTTGCTGAGCTATGTTCCCTTTTTGTTTATTTGTTCGTCCTGTTCAAAGTAATAACAGCAAATTTGAAAAGCAGCGTGCTTTTTCACAGTTCTGGGCCTGTTTGCATGTTTTCCAGCAGTGCTGTGGGCTGACACACTGCATCTCACAGCTCTTCCACATGCCCAAGAGCAACAGTTGTCCGACCAAGTCCACCTGCCAGAGGCAAATTGTAATTATAAGGAAAATAAAGCGAAGTTTTAACTCTCAGACAGGGACTAATACAGCCTGGCAGGCAAGAGGGAGGGGCAAGATTTGGAAAAAACTGCTTTCTAGATGTATCTCTGAGCTAAAGAGTCAAACAGGGGATCAAGGGCAGTGTGGCTTTCGTGAGTCAGAGGAACTGGTTGGAGCTCTCCCGTTTATCTCTCCCGTAATCCTGCCACTTCCTCTCCAGGGTCAACACATGTTTGGCCTGGGAGCTCATCAGAGCAAATATTCCTTTCCTAAATTCCTAAAAGCAGAATTCTTCATCCATCTTGGTGTGCCAAAGACACCAGGACTGAATTCAGTGCTCCGAGCCCCACGTCCCAGCCCAGCTCAGCCAAGATCCGGGAGAGGCTCCCACTGACATCAGCTTTCCTTTCAGGAGGAACAAAACCAGCAAAGTGCATCCTTAGCCCACGTTAATTAAGACACAGGCAGCTATGAAGATCCCAGCAAAGGCAGTGCAGTTTTGTGTGAATGAGTTTGAACAAGCCTAAATAAAGCTGCATCTCCTCCCGTGTCATCCTGACCCGCTAACAAGTGTGAACATCACAAACGAGCTTTCTCCCCACTCAATTTATCCTGCCACTTGAAATTCATGCATCTGTCTCCCATTTATTTTTATGAAGATATCCCTCTCGGCTTAGAACATTCCTCTAACATGAGGGATTTTCTCTGAATCCCTCCTTAATATTTCTTGACACTTCATTTGTTGCACAGCCCGGCCTGGTCCTGAGTGAACCCCACCCCAGCAGCAGCTCCCACTCCTGAGATCAGGGGTGCAGGCCCAGATATCTTCTCATTGCCTTCTTTTGTTGATTATTAGCATTTGAATGGCACAGAGAGCAGGTAGAGCTCATACCTGCCATCAAACTCTAACAGCAGCAACAGTGACAACACAACTGTGTTCACACATCCACGTGGCTGATGATAAAGTGATTTATCAAGATCACATGGAAACTCATGTCTACTACAACAACCAGTAATTTTTTTTTAAAAAAAACCTAAAACTATTAGCCTGAAACTAGGCTTTTATACAGTTTTTTCCTCCTCAGGATGGAATTCCTCCTGGAATTCTGATCGTTCCTACTGACCCAGAAGTAGGGATCACAAAGGTGATACACGTTTAGCCTCAAATATTTTGTTCTTCTAACCTTTGTTATGGTCCACGTGGCTTAGAAAAAGCTAAAAATGTCACAGTCTTGATTAATAGCATTGTTACAAGCAGAGAATTCATAGATGAGGCTTCAATGTGCAAAACAAAAGTCAAAAAGGTGTTTGGAGTTTGTTACATTTTCACAGCAAGCAAAAGGCATCACAAGTACAGAAGTATTTTATCATCACTTTCTAAAATGAGGGGGTTGATTTTAAAACAGAATTCTGTTTTTAAACTCAAAAGCACACAAACTCCAAGATCAAATAAAATTCTAGCCTAAGCCAACTTGAAATTTCCTATTTTTAGTATTTCAGTTTGTTGAACAATTGTTCATTTGCTATCCCTGCAGTGTTTTAAACAACAAACTATAATGTGAACTAACAACACAGCTCTGCCCAAACCCCTGAGCTCTGCTTTGTGTAACAGCCACGCACCAAAACTCAGAGAACTTTGCTGTCAGAGAGGGAACAGAGAGAGGAGGACGAGACTTGCACAAGAGAATCTGCAGCAGATTTAACAAATTACTCAGAACTCCCCCACCCTTTGCTGGGAACCCTCCCCCTGCCCAGCCCAGCCCTTCCCCGGGACCCTGCACGGATGACACACGAGCACCAGCACAGCAGGTAGCGAGGGTTTGGCGAGGGTTTGGCGAGGATTTCGCAAGTTTAACTCGGGCCAGGGCTGGGAACAGTCATTGTTGGCCACGGGCTGTGGAATTACAACTGTGGGGTTGTTCCCTTGGCCACGGGGAGCTGCCACATCCCCGGGTCAGCCCTGCACCCCAACTCGAGTCTGGGGGCTGGGGCTCATCCCAGGGCTCTGAGAAACCAGGCTGAGCACCTCAAACTTCCTCCTGAGATAATCCCACTGGGTTGTACCCCAGAAGTCCCCTACCTCATTCCTTGACCAAGGCATAACAAAGAACAAATGTTACATTGACAGACAGGTATTCCCCAAACTGCTCACCTGCACCAGTGTAAGTGCAACAACAGACACATAGAACACACACAACAGCAGTTCTGAACCACAGTCAGAACAGTTGAGGCTTAGGAAGAATTATTCCAGCTTTAAAGTCATGGGTTTGATGTTCCTCAGTATCACTGACTTCTTGACAATTCGTGAGATGCTTATTAAAATTTGCCCCACTTAAAAACACATAAAGAAAGGGAATCTGTGGGCTGGTGGTGACAGAGCTGAGCCAGAGATTTGGGGAAGATGCTGAACTGAGGAGGTTGTTCCTCTTGCCCATGTGGTTTCTGGGCTCAGCACCCTGTGTTTGTCCAATACAACTCCTCTTTGGCAGGAACTGCCTTGTGCTGCTGGTGAACAGCACCCACCAGAGCCAGGCCTGATCCCAGCACTGCTGCCACACAAACAACACAAGTTTGTGCACTCCGAGGGGGAATAACTGTAAATACAACCCAAACCACTGTCGGGAAAGCACAGCCCAAATGCTGAGTGTGACAGCATTAATAAACCCAGACAAAGAGATGCTGCATATTTTGCTGCTGACTCGTGTGTCAGGACGAATTCCATTTTGTAAGAAACCCCTGAGTTATGACATCATCCGAAAAGTATTTTGGTGTTTCTTCCCCCTCCCAGATCCTGCAGCCAGTCTGCTGCTCTCCTGGTAGCTCTGCACCCCTGGCAGCCTGTAAATCTCGCTGAGGATAAAAAAATAGGGGTATCAGCACGAGGCACACATTCCCCCTGTGCATTTAAGCCCTGCTTAAAGCTCCAAAAGGAAGCAGCTTTCAGCTCACCACAGAGCACAACTGCAACACAGGATATTTTTCCAGCTCACTGATATTTCATAAATACCATTTGTTGTCATGTGGTTAAATTAAAAACTCGGGATATCAAACATCAAACAGTATGTTAATGTCAAGTATGCTTGAATAAATACTAAAGAGTTCAACTGACTGAAATATGTGGACTACGAGCTAATTAAGAAAGAAGCAGGTGTGAAAAAAACCTAATTTAAGCAATTTTTTTTTTTATAATTAATAATGTTTACTTGTAGTTCCCCTTATAATAAGGCTCCAGTTTAACCTCCAGAGAATTCAGAGCTGTAATCCAGCATTTTAAAAATAATAATTGAACACGGCATTTTTAAAAGGAGATCAAGTTTTCAAACCTGGATAATCTGCTTGGCAGATACTCAGAGAGGGGTTTTGGGGCTTAAATAACGGTGCAGATTTGTATCAATTGGATCAGTTACCAAATGATCCCCAGCAAATCTCCCAAAGAACCTGGTTCAGTGGCTGTCCTGCTGATACCTGCAGGGATCACAGCAGGAACAAGGAGGGAAGGGGTTGGGATGCAAAACCCATCCACTCAGCAAAACAAACAAGGCAAGGCAGGTAATTTGGGGGCAGGATTTTCTGGAGGGTCTGAAACTTCTCGAGAGGAACAGTGTCTCTATGACATTATGCTCTAGTTTTACAGAGGCCAGAAAAAAAAAATAATTAAAAAAAAAATAAAAAACCAACATTATGATTTTTATTTGAACTGTTCTGGCAGCCTCCACACAGCCAATCAACTAATCCAGGGCTGTATTTAATGCAGAATTTCTGTCCAAGAAGGCAAATGGAAGTACAGGAGGAGAAAATGGCTACAGATGTAAAAACAGACCTGGAATATTTCATTGACATGACATATCTACTGCATTTAATTAAAAGAAGAATGTATGGGAACAATGCATCCTACTCAATTCGGGCTGGGGGAACTAAATAGGACTGGATTAGATAGGACAACTCTGATCCCGGGGGAGATTCCCAGATTTAATGGGAGCGCCACATGTTTGATATGTAGGGAAGCAAGTGGGTGTTCCTGGACCCCATCCACTATTCATCATAATACCACAGCCTTGTTCATTCCCAGTGAGGAGGCTTAAAAAACCATGAAACCATATGTGGAATATTAAAAATCATTTCGAGTTAAAAACCCGAGCCTTATGAAAGCCGCGCGCTGGGGCCGGCGGCCAAGAGCCCTCGGAGTGCTCCTTTTCCTGGGGATCCCGGGGAGGGCAGGGCAGGAAATCACACGTGTGTGTAAACACAGACCCCCCCCAGCCCTGAATCCGTGGTGTTCAGAGCACCCAGGGCTCCTCCCTGATCCTGCAGCCAGCTCCTTATCAATAATTGATGCCCCTTTAATACCTACAGCACCGATGCTTTCATTTATAATTAAACACCAGAAACTCCACTTCTGGTTTTCCCCTCCCCTGCTATCTTTGGTGTTTAAACTATTTTTTTTTTTTTTTTTTTTCTCCCCCTCCTTATTTTTTTCCTGACATGAAAATGTTTCTCAGACACACTCAATAACTTACTATATTCTCATTGCCCCTGAATTAATCATCGCTCTGCACTAACCACACGGAATTTAATTTCCCACCAGAGAAATGTTTACTTTGGTTTACTTTGTTGGAACTCGACGTACTTATACAGTCTATAAAGATTTACTGTAACATATTTTGTTAAGCAACATTAAAGCCTGTGCTGACAGATCTTGTCTTGCATTACTTCACTTACCTTCAGGTCTTTACTGCTTTTTTCTCTCCACCCATGCACAAATGAGGCAGCAGGTCCAGCTTCGATAGGCCTGTTTCAAAAGCAGGAATCTTGGGGCCATATTCTGTCTCAGGTTTATTCACAGCAAACCACTCCTGAATTTTTATTGCAGTTGTTCTGGCCCTTGGGATGCATGAACGCGGGACAAAAACTTTGCTATTTAATTCCTTGTTGGGCATTCATTTGATCTGAATTTATTGCATACGAGACGTAAAGGAAATCTCAAGTGAAGATAACCGCAGCTAACGCAGCCCAGGGGCAGGAAAATTGGAGGATTTTGGTCTCATGGTGCCGGAAGCTTAGATATTGGGAAGAAATTCCTCCCTGGGAGGGTGGGCAGGGGCTGGGAGGGAATTTCCTGAGAAGCTGTGGCTGCTCCATCCCTGGAAGTGTCCAAGGCCAGCTTGGAGCAACCTGGGCTAGTGGGAGGTGTCCCACGGCAGGGGGTGGGACAGGATGGGCTTTGAGGTCCCTCCAACCCAAATCACTCAATGGGTCAGGTCTTTCCTCCAAACAGCTCGTTCCCTTTTCTCCCTTTTTTATTGATTTGGCCCATTTATAGTGAATTATCTCTGCTTTGCATGGATGGGCTCAGCAGACGGAGTTTCCCCATGGAGCTGCCGGCCCCCAAAACCACTGCCAGCCCCCAACGCCACTGCCAGCCCCCAAACCCTGCCAGGCCCCCAAAAAACCCCCCCAACTTCCCAAACCCACGCCCAAAGCCACTGCCGCCCCCAAAAACCCCTGCCAGCCCCCAAAACCACTGCCAGCCCCCAAAACCACTGCCAGCCCCCCAAAACCACTGCCAGCCCCCAAAACCACTGCCAGCCCCCAAAGCCACTGCAGCTCACAGCAACACAGAGCACAAACCCCTGTCCTCCAGGGCTCAACTCAAATATTCAGAGCTCCTGTGCCAGAAGTGCCACTGAAATCCACAGGAATTGTGACAGAGCAGTGCCAATGAAAGTTGAATTTGAGATCTCAGAAGCAGAAAATTCCCATAAATACTCCAGCACTGGAAAGCAGAGCTACACATCCACACCAGGAAATCCCACTGCAGTCAAACACCCTTTTGTATTTACTGTACCACTGAGCAAATCTGGCTAGGGAATTTTGGGAATTCTGTTTAGAGCCAACAGGTTTTGGCAAAAGCTTCAGCACAGTATCTGGTGGTAACTGTGACCTGCTCACCCTCCTCTTTCCTTTCTCCACAATCTAATATTTAGTTCCCATTCTAACTGTGAGATGGATTTTTACCCCAGATCCAAAAAGGGCAGTGGGAGAAGGGGGAAAACAAATAATAAAATCATAAAAAATAATAAATAATAAATAATCATTAAAAAAGGAACTAGTAAAAAAAAAATAGAGTCAAGATTGTATTAATTGTGGTGAAATGAGACCTGTCAGTGCTGGGATGTGAATTCAGTTCACATGCATCCATGTGCAGACACATTCTGGGGGTGGGAGTTGGCAGCTGGGTGGAGGAGAAAGGAAAAAGTGATTTTGAAATGTATTTATTAAATCACTGCTGAGAACAGAGGGGGGAAAGAGGAGCCTGGGAATCTGCTGCTGAGGCTTAACCAGGAGAGGACAAAGAGCCTTTGCACTGTAGGAAAACAACTTTAAAAAATAAGGCAGAAATCCCCCCAAATTTTCACACACACCCCAAGGAACATTTGCCCTAAAGACACAGGACAGGGCTCAGTGACCCCATTTGATGTCAGGACACTGCACAAAGCCAGCACTTGGGGTGACCCCACCAGTTTGCAATGGAACTACTCGTGTTAATTGGCTTTTAGAGTAATTAACTGTTTATTGCAGGGCTTGCTGCAGGTCACGGGGCTTCATCCCAGTGGGGGCAGCTCTCCCTGGGTGCTCTGCCCTGGGCACTGTGCCCACAGGGGTTAAAACAGCTCCAAGACAGTCCCAAAGCAGTGTCTCCTCACCTTAAAACAGCTCCAAGACAGTCCCAAAGCAGTGTCTCCTCACCTTAAAACAGCTCCAAGACAGTCCCAAAGCAGTGTCTCCTCACCTGCAGCTCCCCTGGGAAAACAGGGAGCTCTAATCCTTGTCCTCACACAACCTTTTCCCTTCCTGGTGTCAACCAAAATGTCAAGGAGTGAACCCAGAACTTTAATCCTTGTCCCACAGACCCTTTTCCCTTCCTGGTGTCAACCAAAATGTCAAGGAGTGAACTCAAAACTTGAATCCTTGTTCCAAGGACCCTTTTTCCTTCCTGGTATCAACCAAAACCCCAAGGAGTGAATCCAAAACTTGAATCCTCATCCCTACAGACCCTTTTTCCTTCCTGGTGTCAACCAAAACCCCAAGGAGTGAACCCCAAACTTGAATCCTTGTCCCACCCAGCCGCCTCCACGAACTGGGAATGGGAAGAGCAGAGCAAGGACACTCCTTGAGCCCTCAAAAACAGCATTCCAGGTTTTCCTGGAGGTCACCTGGATGAGGATCCCACCAGTGCAGCTCCTCATCATCACACCAGAAGGCTTCAATTATCTGTGCCAAACACCCCCTAAATATTTATTACACTTATTATAATAATAAATATTATATCATGCTTAGGATGTTGCAACATGACACTGAAATTTGGGCTGTACAAGGAATAATTGCTCCCAAAGTCAGAGCTGGTGCAATATTTCTTTAAACTACTTGCTTGACTGAAACTTGTCATTAAAAGTGACTTCTCTCCCAAATTTTTCCCCATGTTTGGGCAAGACAGTATTTTATTATATATTATATAATATATAATAATATATATTATATATATTATAATATATAATATATTAGATATTATATAATATATATTATTATATATATAATGTATAATATAAATATTAATTTTTAGTTCATTTTTCTGTCTTCTTCTCCCACCTCAGTTTTCTATATTAAAAAGTTCTATATGAAATTCTATGTTAAAAAATTCCAGAATGGGAAAAATAAAAAGAAGAGAAAAATAAAATAATTGTTCAGCAACCACTTTAAAAAGCTGTGAACAACCAAACAACAACCACAGTATTTTTAAAAAAAATCCAAGGTGAATAAGAAATAAGCTTCTTAAACACACGCAGAATTTGCTGCTACTTGAGAATTTTCCCCCAAGAAAGCCACTTAAATTCCACTTTTCTCTCCAAACTTTCGAATCCAAACATGGATGAAAAAAAAAAAAAACAAATTGCAACGTGAGTCTCTTCCTGATTCCCTCCCTTCTGCCCCGGCCTTCTGGGAGCAGGAGCCTCTCAGAGCCCCACAGAAGCAGGTGGAGGAGTATTTTAAGTAACAGAAAATCGGTTTAATTAAGCTCTCCTCAGACTCACAAACGGGGAGAGTCGCTTTTCACCCCCCCCCCAAAAAACAAAGGAGCTGCTCAGGGGTCACTCCTGCCACATTTTCCCACCTCCCTGGGAAGGACACGAGGCTTGGGAAGCCAATTCTCTTCCCAGAGAAGGTTTCTGGGGGGGGATTTTCGAGCCTGGCTTGGAAAATCCCCAGACCCCTCATCAGAGGCAGGATGGAGCTGTGCTCTGCATCCTGCAAACTCTGGGGGGACCCCAGTCCCCCCTGCCACCACCCCGAGCCTCGTTAGTGCTGCAGTGGAAAGAACACCATTAATCCTCTAAAAAACAACCAGCCTGGGTCCGTTTTCTCCTCGGGAGCCGCGGAAATATTCTGTGTTTTCCGTTCTAACTCGTGCCCACGTGGCCAGCTGAGGTGCACAAGGCTAAGACTTGGCTTTTCCAACCCCACCAGGCAAAGACTTGGCTTTTCTAACCCTCAAAATTCGTTTTTTTTTTTAAAAATCCTTCTGGATTCTACCCTCAGATACCCCAGAGCCACGAAAATAACCTACAACAAGACACACCTGAACCCGAGAGTGTCTCTTATGTCTTGTCCTAATGGCTGCTCTTCCCTTTATTCCCTCCTTTATTGATTTTTGCTTTCCTATTCTGGAATTTTTGCTTTCCTATTCTGGAATTTTTGCTTTCCTATTCTGGAATTTTTATCTGCAGAAAGTCGAGGTTCAAGAAGAAGAAGAAGACAGAAAAAGGAGTTAAAACTTTAATATAACGCTGTCTTTTTCACTCTTGCCCAAAAAAAAGAGGAAAAAATTTGGGAGAGAAGTCACCTTAAAGGACAGGTTTTATCAGGGTATTTTTTATTTAACTGCTGGAAGTTACAGTACAAGTATAATTAGGATTTCTGTTCACCACAGACACTGGGCCACACCAACATAAAGTTCTAGTGCTATAAAAGCTGCTCCATGCCCACCATTAATTCAACTTCTGGTGTCTCCAAGGGTTCCAGGTTTACCAATATTTCTGGGAAGCCAATAGGAAGCCTCAAAATATTGGTAAATATTTTTATTTAAGCTCAAAATATGAGCCTCAAATGCTTCAGCTCCACCATGATGATGATGATAATGCTGATTTTAACAACCTGGGCTTGTGGAAAGTGTCCCTACCAATGGCAGGGGTGGAACAAGATGGTCTTTAAGGTCTTTTCCAACCCAGAACTTTCCATAAGTGCAACCAAAACCAACCCCTGATCTTGTCTTTGTTGCTGCCTCTGTTGCTCACCCTTCCTGCTGGGGAGCTCTGCTGCAACATTTGCAGGTTTCTGACTCACTGCCTTTAATTACACATCTGGATTTTCAAATTATATTTGCAAAGTCCAACGCAGACAGGCCATTTTCCTGCCTCAACCTCCCCTTTTTTTTCCTCTGGGGGAGCAGTGGTAAAAAAATCAGCGTTTTTCACCTTCCCTTTTGTTTCAAGGAGCTGAAAAATAACTTTGGCCTTCGATATTATTCGAGCCAAGTCTTTTTTCTTTTCTTTTTTTTTTTTTTCCCTTTTCAATTTTTCATAATATTTCTGCCTCGACAAAACCTGAGTGAAGTTAAACAAACAAAAAAAAGTTTTTGACTAAGGTTAAGTGTCTGGCTTAAGCTGACAAAGCCCAGGAAATTGAAAGTTAAGGCTGATAGTAACAAATTCTGGCTTTTATGAACAAGAGAAAAGGCAAAGACAAAATGGTCTGAGCCATAAATAATCCCTGCCAGAACTTTTCATCCTCAGGCTCAAGCCCACTTGGACACAGATGGAAGTGCAAGTGCACACACATATAACCCTCCTGACGTTATTTCAGGCCTGGTTTAGGTGTTTAATTCTTCCCAGCTCCACGAAACACAGAACTGACCCCAGGGACTGCTGCTGTGTCCTGGGTGAGGGTGGGAACAAAGCTGTGCTGGAAAGGGGTCACTACTGACCCAGAAGGCCAGAAAAACCACCCCTGGAGATGTTTGGTCTCTCAGGTAAATAAGGATTTAATGTGCAGCAATGAAGAACTCAAATACCTTTTTTAAGGCTCCTTTGATAAAACACTGAATATATGCAATGATATTTTTATAGTGCAGCACAATAAGCCCAATTTTACTCTGTGTCAGGGCCTCATTATGTTGCTTTGATGATGCTGAAGTGGCTGAAAACCAGGAGAAGTTCTGATTTAAATTTTCACAATGGTCTAAAGTGACCACAGGAAAGAAAGAAGCCCTTTGCCTTTCCAGTATTCCTTAAAAAGGTGTCACTCCTTTAGTATTTTTATTTTCAAGTAGCAGACTTGAATCATTCCCATTTCAAGAGTAAAAAGAGCAGAATCTTGTGTGTACAGTGCATATATTTTTTTTAAACTGTTAGTTCTCTCTGTTGATTTCTCCCGTTAATTAAGAGTTTTTTGGCATGTCTAAATGATTACACCTCATTAAGAACAGCATCTTAAAAAAACAAACCCCATCATCCATGTCAAAAGCACTCAAATTAAAAGACTGGTGCACCTCCTCTGTTAAGACACTCCAAGATCCACTAATGAAATCCCACCAAGGACTGGGAAGTGCTGGAGTTTGGCAAATCCAGGCCAGTGCCTGGCCTGTGCTGCTGCCTCAGCATCTGTGCTCAGATAAGGGGCTCGTTTGCAACAGCAAATCATTCAGACTCCTTCAAAATCCACTCTCAGTCCCTCCTAAATGGCTGGGGTTTTCCCTTCTAGATGCAGAAACCGAAGCATTGTAAATTAATAAATCAATTTATTCAGCCTAAGCTGAACTTTTCTTCTCAACTCCTAAAATCCAGGGTTGAACATCACCCTGGAAAACAGGAGAGACTTTCACCCACAGCGGGCTAAGAGGGCAGGTGTGTTCAGAGATTAAAAAATTATGATTAGATAAAAAAAAAAAAAACACAACAAACCCACGAACTCAAGCCCTGAAGAGGCGCATTATAGAGGCTTTAAATCAAATACACCCTCCTGTCCTCAGAAGGGAAGGGGGAGGAAAGAAATTAAATCTTGGCTCGCTCGCTGAAATCTTAAACTGTTGACTAAACTTTCTGCGAGTTGTCTGCTCACCATACACATTTCTGGATATTGGAGGGGGGGGGGGAAAAATCTGGAAATGCTTAGAAATGTGCAATTGCAACATCAATCCCCACCATCAGCCTGCAATCAGCTCTGTTATTGTCCAGCCCCAGCCCGGGCTCCGCTACACCGGGAATTCTGAGCAGCAAGTGGATGATCCATAACCTTCCCCGGGTCCAAATGAAAAAAACTGTTGCCAAGGAAACACCCAAATATCAAAATTGAAATATAGCTGGGCCCTTAACGAGTCCAAAAGGAGCTGTAGGAAGTTTACTCAAGTTCAGCAGAGATTTTGGCGAAATGTGGGGAAGACATTATTAAAATAAAGAGATCCCAGCTCCGTGGTGGAGGTGGGAGAAGGAACACAATACAATTCTGCAATGGAAGCGTTGTTTAAAATCCTCTCTTACGTTTTTTCTTCTCTTGGGACAGCTGCAAACACCCGAAAACACAATAAAAATGTGAACATTACTGAAAGGATGGGGGGGGGGAAGAAGGAAAACACCCAATTGGGGACAAAACCAAACAAAAAGAAGGCGAAGTTGTAACGTGAGCACAACGATGCAACCTTAAAAAAAAAAAAGGTACAGTTTTCCAAGAACTGCATTTTTCTGACATCTTGTGCATATTGAGGTCCATGGAGACTTCACATTTTCCACACTCAGCACTTTGAGGGTCAGGGAGGTCAAGGTACCAGAATTCCCCCTGGATGGCTGATAGTTCATCCAGAACAATCAAGCTACTGGCTGTGCCTCCCCCCTCGTTACCAGGCTGACACTGGGGGAGAGAAATGGTCCCTGCCACGAGCAATGGGAAACCCAGAGGCAGAAGATTAATTTGAGATAGTCTCCTTCTTTAGTGGTTTAATTCTTTTAAGTCATAACCCACATCCACACATCCCCCCAAAAACAAAATCCGAATAAAAGTTTCCGGCTGAAAGTAACTCCAGCCCCGAGTGCTGCTCTGGAAGCTGAGCAAGGGCTGAATTCCCAGGTTTCTTAGAGGTTTATATCATGTAAAATGAGGAATTCTGGGATGGGAAGGGCCTTTTCTCTGGATCATTCTGAAAGCACCTGGAACAAAGGCCCTAACGGGTGGAAAATCCAGCAAGAGCTACTTTAGGGTCTGAAGCTGTGAAAAAACACCAAGCACCAAACCCAACCTTATTATTCACGTTGAGTCTCTTAGTTCTGGCCATAAACTCACAGTGTTTGCTTGAGAAATTAGGCAGGAAAATTATTTGCTGGGGGAAAAAAAAGAAAAAATAAAAATATTTCGGCAAATAGGTAAAAGAGTGATTTTTCCCTCCTTTTTTCCCACGGAATTGTTTGCACACCTCAACCAAACTCCAGGTCAGAATCACTGTTTCCATCCTCTAACACATGGATTTGTGTGCTCATTCAATGTGTTCACTTACTAATTAAATCGTGTGTTTTAAATATTCCATCCAACCCATCTCTGTCTGAACTTTAAACTCTCAATGCAAAATAAGAGGCACCCAACTCACAGCAGGTTTTTGTGTTTATCTAAATAGCAGCTTTCAAAATATCCCCCTGGTTTGGGCCCGAAATAATTTCCAAAAGAATTAAAAAAGAACCCCAAGCCTTTGCTAACTGCCTCACATCAATGTTGTTTTTCCAAACAAAGAATTAGGCACCATACAAAATTAATGTGCATTTAAAAAAATACCAGCGAGCCATGGAGTTGGATTTAAATAATAATGGTTTCTCAGGAATGTTTTGCAGAGTTTACCCAGCCACCAATGAAAAGTAAAAATGTAAAGCCAAAAAATAAATTGATGCTACTGGCTTAAATCTTCACAGGATTCTTAAATAATGTTTAAACCAATAGCCAATTAAAAACTAGATAGCTATGCCCACATATATAAATAATACTTATTATGAGTCATTTCTGATTCTAATGATTAAACTCCTCATGAGATAAAACACGTCGCATCATAAAAATAAATTAATATTTTTTTCTTTTAAAATAGGATGTGGTTAAAATGGTTAAATCATTATTGAGCACGGTTCCTCCAAACCACATGCAGCTTTTTTTCCATGTTATTTCCCCACTTCAGAATCAAAATCGGGATAATTTGGCCAATTTGGCAACTTCCCACCGTAGGCTGCTCTGAAAGCCCAGCCAAGTGCTCAGCTTGCTGACTTCCAGAAAGGTTTGTGGGCCCCAGTAGGTGCTGAATGGCCATTTGACATCTTTGGAAGCTTCATAATATTCTGGGCATAAGACCTGGGAAAACGCCACAAAGTGGGAGTGAGCTGCAAAAAACGCAGTTATTATTTGGGTGTGATTCCTCAGGTTTTCTTGCATTTATTGAACAGAAGTTTACAGGAGGAAAAAAAAATAAAATATTCAGGTTCACCCAGGAAGGGTCTTTGCTAAAAATTTAAAGCCTGTTTTTTATTCTTACAGTTCTAAGGAGAGAGAAGAAAGAGAAAGGAAGAAAAACCCCCAAAACTGATTGTTGCTTTCTCTGCAGCTACTGTAAATATTTTATGAATGGATACCTCGGAGCAAAGGACCCAGAGAAAAATTCCCTATAATTATTTGTCTAACACACCGAGGAAGGATTTTGGACTTTGCCATAAGTCCTTAAATGCAAAGGACTTGTCAACATCAGCTTGTTGAGACATTAAGAGGATTTCTTGAGGTGCCACCTTTTAAACTCAGCATTAAGCACAGCTCCCAGTAAATTCACCCCGTGGTAAGCAATTCCAGATGAGTTCTAGTGACAGGCTTCGGTCTCAAGGTACTTATTCATTGCACATTAAAATCTCATGTTCCCAGGACTGGCTTGTTTTCTGACTGATATCCAATTAGGGAATAGAGAAAAGAGGCATTTCCAAAGCTGGAGCTGAACAAAATAACCCAGAGCAGTAACTCACTGATAACCACCAGCAGCACTCGGTGCTTTCTGTTTACTAACAAGAAGGTAAACTGGAAAGAAATCGGATCCCGAGCACTAATTGCTCCTCCAAAATAATTGCCCAGCAGAGCAGGAGCAGAATTTCAGCCACACAACCATCTTCCAAGCAAACTGTAGGAAATATTTGTACACACTAAACAATCAACTCCCAGCCCACTTCAGATCTTTCTGGCCCATCTGTGCATGAAACACACTGAGCACTGGATCCCAGAAACCCAGACAATCACTAGTTGTAGGAAAAGTACCACAACAAACATTTCACAGACAGGAAAACCAAGGTTTGAAGTGACCTGAGCAACCCCAAGTCACCGAGGAAGCTCGTGACAAAGCCCAACATTGAAAGCAGGTCACTCAAGCATTAGATTTTTAACTTCAGGTGATTGTTCTTCTTTCCCTCTTCCACACCAGAAAAAAATAAAGGATCCCACCAGAACAAACATCTGACAACCCCCAGAACCCAATGCCTTCCTAAAATCAATGGATACAACACATGGGGCTGGCACAATACAGGTGGTGCTTTCCTGTCTTCCCACCAGCATTTTAATCACCAAGGAGCTTGTTGACTCAAACAGATATAGTGGGTTATCATCCATCTAGAACAGAAGGCTGTGGATGGGACACAAATCCTTTGGGAATGCCTGGGGAAGCAGGGGCAGGGCTCTGTAACACCCACTTTGGGCCTCAGTGCCACTCAATCAAAGGAAGCTGTAGCTGGGCATGGAGGACCAAGGATCATCAGGAATGTGAAAACTCACTGTCTTGCTCCTAAATTTGGTGAAGGACTTTGCTGCCAGCTTTGCTAAGGGTGTGAAGGGCTTCCTAAGTGCCAGGACAGGAAATTTTAGTTCAGGTCTTGCTTTGGAAGGCGAAAGTCAAATCCATTTGGGAGCTGTCAAGGGCTCAGTACCTGCGTGAGAAACACTTGTGGCGCTTTAACCCCGTAATAAGGAGAAAGCAACACTGGTCTAAGGACCAGAAGAGCCTGGATGTGGATAAGGACTTCAAAGAACCAGAGAGAAAAGCCTACCAGTGCTGGGCTGTGGCATTGAAAGAAGTCACAGAAGAAGAGGAATGGATTTGAAATAATGGACTTGTTTAACTGAGACTGTTGAATGGAGAGAAATTACAAGTTTATGGCTGTTTTGATGTTTTTTAATAATGGTTTGTCCCTATCCCCATGCTGTAATGGTTTGTTCCCACAAGAGTTCCGCTCCCTTCTCATGCATATCCTATTGTTATCCCTCCCCTCTATGCTCTGTACCCAGTCGTTGTTCCTCTTTCCCAAAACTCTTCCCCTTGTTCACCATACTCTGGGAAGTTCTCTCAGCTCCCCTATAAAAGGGGGAGCCATTTTTATAGACTGGTTCACTCCTTTCCACCCTACAACCTGTGTGGGACCCTGAGTGAACTTCCCTGTGTCCCTATCCAGGCTGGGAGTTAATGTGCCTCTCTCCTCTCATCCCCATTTACCTGTCCTTTTCCTGGCCACTCAGAACAATGATTTTGCCCCTTGTCCCTTTGCAGCAGTGGGTAAAGCACCACGAACCCCCCCAGCAGCAGAGCCAGCCCTCCCAGCCTGGTGGCCCCAGAGTGGCCACAAGTGTCTGTCACCGAACCCTCGTCCCCCCGTGGAAACCAGAGCTGCCCACCCACAAATCTCATCCCTCCCCTGGACGGGAACACTGACAGACAGACAGACAGAAAGCTCAGCCAGGTTTACCTGCAGCTCCTGCACTGCTGCAGGGGCTGGGAGCTGAAGTGTGCAGGGCAGGAATCCCTCCCAGCAGCAGCAGGCAGCCTTTGCTTTTACGACTGCTAAATGCCTGCCTTTTTCCCCAAGCAATTTGCAGTGCAGCCACATGTCAAGATGGCTGTTGGGAACCAAGATGCTCCAAGTTACTCAAAATAGATCAGGGATTCTACTGACAGATGCCTGTGGTATTTGCCTGCCTAATTTGCTTTTATTATGGTGAACGAGGCTTCTGTTAAATGTTTGCTGTCTCCTGCGAGTTTATTATGATGGGGAGGTTTATACAGGGGTTTGTGGAACTGTTACTGTGTGATGGGGGGGGGTTTTATCAATGTTTGGATTAACCCACTTTCATCACGAGGGGAATGTATGTTTTTAATAGCCTACTTCACTTTAATTATATTGGGTGCTTTATTTAAGAAGGTCCTAACAGCCTCCTTTTAACACATTTGTGTGAAGGCTTTTATATTCTGCTTTAAACTAAAGCAGGAAAGTTGTTGTCCCTGTCCCTCCTGATACTAAAATCTTTCTACATCCATAGGCTGTTCCCAACAAGACTTCCATGTAAAGCAACTCTTGGCAAATATTTGCAGAGCACTGGCAGGAGTTTCAGCCTGGCTGGCAATATGCTGCTCAAACACTGCCTGTCCAGAGGGTTTCCTGAGCAAACTCCTGGGCGAACATATTCAAGAGGAAAAGAAGGGAGACAAAGTCAACCAGCAGAGTATCAAGATGGCAAAGTGGCTCATCACAAAAGTTAATGTTAAAGGTTGTTTTGACAGAAGAGTCTGGGAGCTCTTTTCTGAGTTCCCAAAGGGTTTGAAGAAGTTGGAAAAGGGAAAAAAAAACGAGTCATGAATAGTGCAGGATTGGACAACAGCAGGGAAGAGGGGAGAAATAGGACTTGGTGCAGGAAAAAGGCATGATGAAATGAAGAGGAACTGCACAGGGGTCATATAAAACCATGAAGAGTTTGCAGAGTAAACAGAGTGAAGAGTTTTAATGATGGGAATGGGTTTTTAGGTGACTGGAGAGGACATGAAGGTGTAATAACCCATGTATGAGGTGATCAAGTCTCAACAGGAGAAGAAAGAGATCTGCTTTAAAGAGGGATTTACAAAGAGAGGCAGCAGCAGGAAAAGGCAAAACAAAACAAAACAAACAAACAAAAACCCCACAGAACCCACAAACAAACGAAAAAACAACCAACCAAACAAAAAAAAAAATGAAAGGAGAAAAGCTGAACCTGATATCAAAGGCAGGAACACAAATTACCAGGTGAAGGATGCTGCCCATTGTTAGGAAAGAAACAAGATGCTTTAAGGTGATGGAGCACTAAAACTTCCTGGAATAGAATCTGGCATCATTGTCAGAATAAAAGTTGAATTTACCTCCCAAGGCCACTGCTACAGGGGCACGAATATGGAACTGAGTGTTGGCCAGGCAGGGAACCAGGGAGTGTGAGTGACAGACAGGACAAAGGGGGGGTGTCTGAGGATTGGGTCAGAGAAGGCAGAGGTTGAAACAAAGTGAAATTCTGGAAGACCAATCTGAGAACAGAAAGTGAAGTCAAAAGTAAAGTCTGAGGGCCTTTACAAAAAGCAAGGAGGATAAAGATTGCACAGGGAGGAGCTGCTGGGGAACAGCATCTCACAGGCCTGGAAACCCAGCACCCCACAGGTGGAGTCAAAGAGCAGCCAGTCTAATCCATTACATTTTACACCCCGATGGGAGGCAGAGAAAGTATCTTAATCCTTATTGAACAGATGGGAAAATCTAAGGCAAAGATCCAGACCTCTTGTTTGGTTTTTTTTTTAACTCCTCTGAAGTCCCAAGCAGAGCAGACCCCTCATCTATTCCCTGATGCCCTTTCCTTCATCCCACTGCTACACAATACACACCCCTTGGAGCAAGGCAGGGCACTGAGAGCTCTGATTTCCAGTTTCCTGATCCAACAGTCCAGCAATAAGATCCCAAAAACACAGGCAGTGGCTTATTTTCCATGACTGCCCACAAGAGCAAAGTTAAATGTGTTTTAAGTGTCTCCAGGATCAAGGCTAAGTTGGTGATTGTTTTCACCAATGTGGTTTTGTGAGTCAGGCAGTAGGAAAAGACAAGGCACTGCAGATGCTGGATTTATTACCTGCCCCAGCCAAAGCAAAAAGCCTGTAATAGTCTCAAAATCTCGATTTCCTGCTGGCACTTGGGGTTCCCTGACTGAGCACAGCAAAGTCTGCATCACCCTGCCCTGGGAAGGGGGCTCGACCCACCACACCAGGAAAAGATTCTGCAACATCATTTTGCAGCATCTCAGAGCCTTCACAGCTCACAGAGGTCAAGTCTTATTCTCATTAAAGGAGGAAGCAAGTGGATGAGGTGTCTGGGGACAGATCCAGATGAGAACATTCAAACAGGACTCTCAAGCACCAAATCCCACCTCAGGGTAGGAAGAGGCAGAATGTGAGAGGAACAGAACACTAATTAAACCAGAATGACCAGCCAGCTCCAAAGAGGTGAGGGTTTATTTTTAATTTTTATTTGATTTAATATTTGAATTCTCCCATGAAGAGGAGAGTTTTGTGTAACACAAACTGCTCAGCCCTAATAAAACCACACAGCAACGAGTTCCATGGGTTCAGTGTGTGCTCAGCCATGAAAGCAGGTCCATGTGCCAACATGCTGCATCCCAAAAAGCATCATACAAACTGTCCTGTCTGACACCCTCCCCTCAGAACATGCAGGGAGAGGGGGAGATGTTATTTATGGAGCACAAACTGCCCTCAGACTGAACGTGGAGCAAACCCAGACCTTACAGCCCAAGCTCAAAGGGAGGATGTGGCAGAGCTGGAGCACGTCTGGTGTTCCAGGCTGGGCACAGAGGGGCTGGAGAGCAGCCAGGCAGGGAGGGAGCTGGGAGTGGGGATGGACAGGGAGCTGAACAGGAGCCAGAGTGTGCCCAGGGGGACAAGAAGGCCAATGGATCCTGGTCTGGCTCAGGAACAGGGTGGCCAACAGGGCCAGGGAAGTGATTCTGCCCCTGGACTCAGCGCTGGGGAGGCCACCCCTGGAGTGCTGTGTCCAGTTCTGGGCCCTCAGCTCAGGAAGGACATGGAGGGGCTGGAGCAGGGCCAGAGAAGGGCAACAAGGCTGGGGAAGGGACTGGAGCACAAGTGCTGTGAGGAGAGGCTGAGGGAGCTGGGGGGGCTCAGCCTGGAGAAGAGGAGGCTCAGGGGAGACCTCCTCACTCTCGGCAACTCCCTGACAGGAGGGGGGAGCCAGGGGGGGGTTGGTCTCTTTTCCCAGGCAACCATCAGCAAGACAAGAGGGCTGGGTCTGCAGCTGTGCCAGGGGAGGGTTAGGTTGGATAACAGGAAGAATTTCTTTGCAGAGAGGGTGCTCAGCCATTGGAATGGGCTGCCCAGGGAAGGGGGGGGTTCTCCATCCCTGGAGGTTTTTAAGCAGAGACTGGATGTGGCATCAGTGCCATGGGCTGGGAACCACGGCGGGGTTGGATCAAGGGTTGGACTGGATGATCTCAGAGGTCCCTTCCAACCCAGCTGATTCTGGGATTCTCTGATTCTGTGATTCTATGGTTCTATGATTCCTGCAGCCTCACACAGAGAGAGCAAAGCAGATGCTGCTGTGCCTGCAGCAGGTTACTGAAACCTGGCCCTGTCCCCTGCACTGCCACGTATCCCAGGTACTCCTGTTCACAGCAGTCACAGCAGTGCAGCAATATTTGGCCTGGAGGTTGCAGCCCCAAGCCCAGGGACTCCCCCTGAGCACGGCACCTCCTTGGACCCGTTCCTGCTGTCCCTCCTGGCACAGCCAGGGAGCTTTGCTGGCCCTGGCACTCAACCACAGACACTCCAAAACCCTCCACAGGCGAGGGAAAGATGAAAGGGGGAAACATGTCCTGGTCACAGAGGCAGGAAAACAACATTTGTTCCATCAGCTCTCTGCCTCTGCAAGGTAAAGTCACCTGTGACAAACAGGGTCAACCCCCCCTGTGATGCACACTCAGGGCTCCAAAGCTTTTCTCCTATAAATCAAAGAAATTCTTCCCCCCAAAAATCACTATCTGAGCTCCTGTGCCACCATTTCCTTCCTTTCACCACTTCTAGCTGGCTCTTCTTACTTGGACACCTCTGCCCTGTTTGACCCTTGACTGATGTTCCCTTATAAAAATTAAGCATCACCAGTTCCTCTTCATTACAACATGGACCATACATCACCCTAAGCAAAAGAAATCTCTAATTAAATACCAAACCAAATCCACCAGAGAAGGACACAAAATCGGATTTACTTCTGCAAAGCTTTGTTGAAATTACATATATATATTTAAAAAAAAAAAGGAACACAAAAAAAACCCCCAACCACAAGACCCCCTCTGTGATTGAAGCTGTGATTAAAGTCACGCTGGTGAACATTTCACCTGCAAAAAGAAGGCAGGGGTGTACATTTGTTTGTGTGGATGATGGGAAGAAGAAAAATGACGAGTGAGTAATGTGCATTCATCCACTCTAATAAAAACAAACCCTTCATTTCCTCCTCTGCACTGAAATACAGTCAGACACTCCCAGTCCCAGGAGTGCCACCCCCATGGACCACCAAACTCAAGCTGAACAAAGGAGGCTCATTTAGACCATATTCAGGGCAAATATCCTGTTTACTGAGCATCTTGAGTTTTGGAGGAGGACAGCAGCTGAAAAATCCCTGATTCCTGAAGTTGTGGGGAGGGAGATGTTACTTCCTGGCTCCTTTTCTTGCTTTGCAGGCAAGAACAGGGCAAGGGAAGAGAAGGGAAATTCAGGGGAGTTTATCCCAGCAAACACAATCAGAGGGGGTGTTCGGAACGTTGCTAAAAAGAAAAAAATATTAACATTTCACAAGTTCCCCCCGTGGCCTCCCTTGCTCCTCCTCCCCCATCAAAAATTCATAAAGGGAATCAGCATTCTTTACCCAATGGGTCCCCGAGGTGCCATAGACCTTGTTGGAGAGAAAGGCTATAAATACCGAATTATACACCTCGGGGGAGGGCAGGGCTGAGGATTCAGCTCCAAACCCGCTGCTCCAGCCCCTCGGGAGTTCCCTCCCGGCTCCGGGGTCCGGCGGGGCAGGGAAATGGGTCAAGTGTGTCAGTGCTGAGATCCCCGACCTCTGACACCTCTAATGATGCCCAGAGTCCTCCCCCTCCAGGTCCCGCTGCCCCCCGGGCACCACAAACTTCCCAAAGTCTCCCCGAGTGAAAAGATAAATAGCTGGGCCACTTCACAGATGCTCCTGGCCCACTAAACACTCCAAACCACCCTAAGGGCAACCACACTTTCAGCATCGAGTCCTCTCTGTTGGTTTTGTCCCAGGCAAAATGCAAACTCCACACTGCTGAACCCTACAAGGCTCAAAAAACTAACAGCTAATTATATATTTTTTTTTCTTTTTCAAATATTTCCAATTCAGGTGGTGATAAAAGGTAACAGGTGTTAAACAGTTAAAAAGCTAAACAAGACCTTTTAAAAATAAAAATAAAAATAAAAATAAAAATCAATAAAAGTGCTGCCTTGTGCCCACTTTTTTTTTGTGCCCTCAAATGTTTGCTGCTGAGATGCAGGAGGTCAGAGGAGCTGCCCAGATCCAGATTTGGCCTCTCCCCCCCTTATTTCTTGGGCTTAGGCTGGTGGGAGCCAAAGCCACCCATCTCCAGGAGCAGAAAAGAGAAAGAAAAACACACTCCAATCCTCTATTCGAGTTCACCTCAGCACATCTTTTTCTTTCTATTTATTTCTGGTTATTTATTTATTTTATACCTCCTTATTAAAATGGCATCACCTCTTTTTATTTCGTCTGCACAGGTTTTAAAGGAATTCTGGGGGAAGGAATCCCTTCAAGCAGTGCAAGCAGGAGTTATTTGCCTCCTGTAGGTCATGGCACAGATGTTATTCAAGAACACTATCAAGAATTACAGTAAAAAAATGGGATCACCCAGTTCCTAAACTGGCCCCTGGCTGAGGAGATCAGGGCCAACAATTCCTCCTCCAGAGGAAACCACCACGGTATTGTTGATGCCACAAAATATTTTCCAGCATAGAATAAAAATAAAATAAAAATGAAAATATAAAATAATGCTTAAGACACTGGTTCTCTAGAATGATAGGGGAAAAAAAACCCAATCTCCTTGAAATTACTGGGAAAGGACCTTAAAACTCATCCTGTTCCACCCCCTGCCACGGGCAGGGACACCTTCCACTATCCCAGGTTGCTCCAACCTGGCCTTGGGCACTTCCAGGGATGGAGCATAAATATATGCATACACATATTTTTATAAATGATTGAAAATCTGAGCTTGCTTTTTCTTTAACGTCTTCTGCACTTCAGCTCTTCTCCTGTCAATGGGTTTGTCCCTTAGGGGAGAACATTTCTGAGCCCCCAACCCAAAGCAATTCCTTGCTGCAGGAAGAAAACCCAACTTTCTGTTGGGTTATGCTGTGTTGCAGGAGGGCAGACTTGACCCCCCAAGAAAGATAAATCACAATTTGCAATTGCAATCATTAAAAAAAGAATTTAAAACACCAAGAAATAGACTCTGATCGAAAGGGTTTTTGCTCACACAGCCCTCCATCCCCAGCTTGGACAGACTCCCTCGTTATATTCCATTGGAAACTCCCTGCCAGGCCATCTCATATAAAAGTCTAAATCCCACTTATCCAGCCTCTCAGGGGAAGCCGGGTTCCTGTGGATAAGCAGGGTTAGAGATGCTGGGAACTCTGAGCCTCCCAGCACGGGAAAGGCCGTGCTCCAGGTCCCCACCCCCGAGGCACAAGGAAGACAAGACCAAAAGACTTTGCTGAGTGGCCAAAATTTGCAGGGATTGTGCTCCAAACAAGCAAAAACTGTAGCTGTTGTACACACACACAGACACTCACCCTGCAGCCTTTGTTAACCCTTTGGCTCCCAGCATTAGTGAAGTGGGGGAGGAAAATCAGGGTGGTTTTTCCTCAGGGCGCTGAGGAAAATCAGATTTTCCTGAGTTTTTGGTTGTTGGTCCTTGTTTGTTCTGAGTTTGGGGAAAAGGGAGGCCAGAGCCAGACAAATAAACTGTCTCACACCTGAGCTGCCTGCCCTGACCTCTTGCCATTCTGAGATGAACAGAATATATCACTTAGTTCTCTGTCCCTGCCTTTCTGAACATCAGCTGATGTTTTATGTGCCAGCTCTGTGATCTGACAGGTACTTTTTACAGGGGGAGGAGAAGGGAGATGTGGCTTGGAGGGGTTTTTTTAGGGGTGTGTTTGGGATGTCTTGAGTCTCTGTGTTACAAAAAGAAGCCACACACTGTCATTTGCAGAGCACTGAGTGATCTTGTTGAAAACCTCACTCTGTGCCTTCTATTTTGCTGAGTCAAAGTGATATCCAGAGCACTGGAACCACGTCAATTTGCCTGCAATTTGAAAAGCCCCCCACTTTGATCAGCACCACATTTCAAGATCCCTGTCATTTGTGTAAACTAATCTTCCCATGGACAATTCATAACTGCCCTGTTTTCTTCTCTTTTGCTTATAACACTTCCCACGTCTCGTTTCGGAGTGTCATTAAATGCCCTTTTATTGCTCCCTCGTTGTAAGCACCTGAGCACTAAGCAGGGGCTCCAAGATTTACGGCCTATTTGAAACTCAGATAATGATGTTTAATTTGTTATTGGCTGTGTAAAGGTTAACAAAGAAATAACTCAAACTATTAGGGGAGGAATAACGCGTTACGACAGGGCCATTAAGAGCTGGGGCTGGCACCTCATGAAAAGATGGATCTCCTTTCCAAAGGAGCTGATGATCCACCCTCACAACCCCTGGAGCACAAGGGTAGCACAGAAATTCATCCTCTATAGGCTTTTTTGTACAGTTTAGTTGGTTTTCACCCCGAAACTTGCCCGAGGAACGTGCTGATGGTCACGCTCTCCCAACCCCACCGGTGAGGTTTGAGAGAACGTTCTGCCCTCAGCTGCTTTTCAGGGTCACCTCTCTCAGAGCAGATGGTAAAAGCAGCTCAGCTTGGCTTAAACCCAGCTTCAGCTGCACGTTGAGCTACGTCTCTGTCCATAACCTGAGTAAGATGCAGGAACACTTGTTGTCCAGAGAAGCTGTGGCTGCCCCTGGACCCCTGGAAGTGTCCAAGGCCAGCTTGGAGCAACCTGGGCTAGTGGAAGGTGCCCACTGGGGTGGAACTGGATTATCTCTGAGGTCCCTTCCCAGCAAACCATTCCAGGATTCTATGATTCACTCCACCAGCTCTGCAGTGGAAAAGAGGCACCATCTGAACTAAAGTGCTGTAAATAAACACAAATCAAAGCCCTAAGTGAGCAGATTTCAAACTGATTTTATAGCTCTGCTGAAAACTATACCCCAAGGCCTTGCTTTTAAAACTTCATTGCCGTGGACTCCACTGATCACACGCTTTTCCTGGGGAGGGAGGGCTTAGTTTTTCCAATTTTACTGGGCTCTTACAATCAATCAATCACCCTCACGCAGATCAGTCCCTCTTTTCTCATCCTTCCTCAGGCTGTTGGGCAATCGCCGGAAACACTTTTTTTTGGAAGAGCTGGGGAGAGGTTACTGGATGTGGGCCCAGCAGCTTTTGGAAAAACAGAGTAAAAAAATATGCAGAATTCGTGGAAGAAAGACAAGCAGATGCTGCTTGAAAAGCCGGTTATATTCTTATGTCAACAAATTAGTGCACGGGCGGCCAAAAAGCCCACACAGAGGTAACACAACAAATGTGTCCTTAAGACACTCAAAGGAAACACAAACTCTCCCTGTAGGACCTACACTAAGGCTCGACTTTGCAGTGCACTCAGGAGCAATTCCCATAAACTCTGGATCAAGGCTGGGTGCAAAGGAAAGCCCGGCCTGAAAGCTCTGCAGCCGAGCTCTGTTTTAGGAACCATCTTTTCCCTCAGAAACGGTTCCAAACCGTCTTCCATGGGGCTGAAAAATACGGATGGGAGGGAGAAGACATGGATTCTGCAACTTGGGCTTGAACAGCGTCCATTTTCTTTCCTTAAACACCCAACACTGCAGCCAAGTGGGAGCTCAGTCTTCCCAAACATTCTCGGGGAGAGGCTCAGACCTGCAGCTGGTGTCCAATGCAACGTGACCTCAACAGCTTTAAGACAAGGGTCCAACTTTGTGTCCTTTTTAATGCCCCTTCCTTCATTTTTTCTACCTGCAAGCCCTTCCTCCATGTCTTTTCTGACACCTCCACCCAAATTTTACACTTCTTGGCTCTAAACTTGCAAAAACTCTCTCTCTCTGTGTGTGTTTGTGTGGACTCTCCCTGTAGGATTCTAGCATAAATTCTAAGCAGTCTTATTAAATTCAGTGCAACCTTCCCATCCTACCCTTCCCCCACTTTTTTTTTTTTTGTTGTTTTTTGTTTTTTCTTTTTTTTTTCCTTCCTCCTAACTCTTACCACATGTTGAAAAGGCCAGACATGAGTCAGACCAGGGAGGGGGAGAGAGGAGGTGAGCAGAGGGGAGGGTTCCTTTGCCAGTCAAGAGAGGGGGCATTTCCCACACACCATCAAAAACTGTCCCATCAAGTAGCTGAAAATTAAAGACCATCAAGAAATTCATAAAAGCAGCATGGAAATGGTGGTGTTCCTGCTTTTATTGGCCAGTAAACTCCCAGAGGGTCAGCACGTCCTCGGGGACCATCAGCTGGGCAGGGGGAGGTGCAGAGGGTCTGCCTGTTCTCCTGGAGGCTGAGGATGAGCTCAACCTAATTAAATTTAAATTTTTATATTGAAATGAGGTGAGCTCTAAGGCTCACAGCTCTGGATTGGCTCATCTACTCTCTCCCACTGCATTTGTTCCTCCAATCTGCTGCTAAAAAGGACTTTTCCAGCAGCTCTGCCATGGATGTTGCCACATCAGACAAATTTGACCCTACAAATCCTATCACGAGCCCTTCTAGAAAACCCTGCAATGCCTGATTTAGAGGTATTGGTTGGTATCAGAGCTCACCAAACTGAAATAAACTCTCTATTCTCAATATCACATCCAGACAGAATATTTATAAACCTTGACCATCATGAATTCTGTAAAATATCAACAGAGAACAAACGCCAGTGACCAACCAGACCCCAAAATAATCCTATTTCTTCCTTTGCCTCCAGTCTTTCCATTCATTGAATGTTCTCTCTGCTTAACTTCCATGTTCCAGTTCCATGCCAGGTATTGTTTTACATTCCCTAATGTTACCTTTTTATCCCTTCCCACTCTCACAGTGTTTCTCCAGGCTCAAACAAGCTCATTGTGCCACAGGAGCCTCATCAGAACTCTCAGGCTGGACAGAATCTTTACCCAACACTCTTCCACTTCTCCCAACATTAAACTATTCCAGCTTCCAAAACCATCCTGAGGGACCCAAATCCCAGGTAATCCCTCTCAGGTACAAGAAGGACCCAGAGACAGGGCTGAATTAAAAGCCAAACTGCCAATTCCCTGATTAAAGAGCAGGGTTCCAGCATCCAGCAGCAGCTCTATTACTGCTGTGTTTCCCCCTAAGGTTGCACAGCAGCAGCACAGGAGATTTATTTTTTTTTTTTTTTTTTTTTTTTTTTGGCTGTTTCTGGGATATTGTGCTAAAAAAAAAAAAAAGAAGAAGAAAAAAAAGAAATATATTGATGAACTACTTTGTCATTGTTAACAGCACTGCTGACAAACTCACAGCAGGCCCACTGAGAGGAAGACAGCAGCGTGTCTGCTGAGTGCCTGTTGGAGCTGAGACATGTGCTCTGAATTAGGCAAGGTGTGTAAATTATGACAGGCAGAGCTCTTTGGAGAGTGCCCAGGTCTGAGGGAATTCTGGTGCACTTTTGTTGTTGCTGCTGCGTTTTTCCCTGTGGTTCCTGTCTCAAAAGAAACCTCGCTCCTTGGAGAGAGCATTAACGGGCTCCAGCTCCTCAAGTGTCATTTGACAGGGATAAAATTGAAATGCTAAAAAAGAAAACCCCGGGTTCTTTTCCTCCTTGCCTTCGTTATTTTATTCTCTCTAAAAAAAAAAACTGTGGCTGAACCTCGGAGGAGAAACAGCCACGGGAGGCTCAGGGGGAGATGGGGGAGGAGGAAGGAGGAGGCAAAACCTAAAAAACGTGGTTTTCTTTCCGCAAAATCAGGCATGAAACTGCCACCCTGGTGACATCTGGGAAGGCCTGGCCTGGAACACGGGCTGCCAGATGGATCCCAGGAATCTCCATTCCCCAGGAATGCCCCTACCAAGGCAGGGACATTCCATGTTGTTGTTGTTGTTTGAAGGAAATTAGGCTACACCACACTCAATCTTTGAAAAATAACACTGAAGGAGGTCTCAAAATTGTTCTCCTGCCTTCAGGTCTGTGCTCCGAGAACAACACTGCCCAAATTTCCTGTCACAAGGAATTATGTAGCCCTTCCAAGATGAGATTATTGACCTCTCCTTAATCAGTCTTATCACAGACTCTCATATTCTGCATACTTATATTCCAAACACACACATCAAAGTCCCAATCACAGATTAATCTGGGCACTGGGAACCTGCTTGTTTTACACTTTCAGCAGCAAAAATCCATTAACTCGATTCAAAAGTTGTAAAGAAGGTGGTTCTTATTAAGGAAGTCGTCCTGAAATTAGCACACAACTATCAAAATTGGTAATTTTGGCCAGCTGGTAACGAAAAAAAACAACTGAAAAGCATCTTTATTACTACAAAAGTTACTAAAGAAATTCATTCAGAAATACTGTTAACCAATCCTACTCCATGTCCTGCAATTTTATCTTTGTTTTTGTCTCTGGATCCCCCAAAACTTTTCAAATTCTGAAACAGTCACAATGCAGTTATCTCCATGATTAGTTATGCTCTTTCCTCCAGAAGACCTCAAGTGTTGCAGTGCAACTGTTCATCTTCTTCTGGGCATTTATTGGCTGAAAAAGTATTGTTTTTTCCCCCTACAATAATTGAAAATACACTTCCAAGCTTCAAGGGCTTCTTGCTAAGAGAGGAAGACTTTGACACTGTTAATTTTTAGGGGTTTTTGTGCAAACATAAAGCCTCAAACAGCTTCCAACCACCTCTAATTCCCATTACCACCCATCTGAGTGGAAGTTTCCTTCTGTCAGGAAGCAGAAAGATGCTGTTCAGTGAAAACCAAAGGGATTCAATGAAAGATTTAACCACCAAAACCCACCACTTCCTCTTTAACCTCATCCTCTGGCTCTGGAAACATTGTCCCTGTGTTGTTCCCTCCCTGCAGCAGCGTGTGGGAGGACAGGCTGGGTTTGCACTCGGAGCAATCCCGGTCATTCCAGTCCCGGTAATTCCAGTCCTGGTCATTCCAATCCCGGTCATTCCAGTCCCAGTCATTCCAATCCCGGTCATTCCAGTCCTGGTCATTCCAGTCCTGGTCATTCCAGTCCTGGTCATTCCAATCCCGGTCATTCCAGTCCTGGTCATTCCAGTCCTGGTCATTCCAGTCCTGGTCATTCCAATCCCGGTCATTCCAGTCCCGGTCATTCCAGTCCTGGTCATTCCAATCCCGGTCATTCCAATCCCAGTCATTCCAATCCCAGTCATTCCAGTCCCAGCCATTCCAGTCCCAGTCATTCCAGTCCTGGTCATTCCAGTCCTGGTCATTCCAATCCCGGTCATTCCAGTCCTGGTCATTCCAATCCCAGTCATTCCAATCCCAGTCATTCCAGTCCTGGTCATTCCAGTCCTGGTCATTCCAATCCCGGTCATTCCAATCCCGGTCATTCCAGTCCTGGTCATTCCAGTCCCAGTCATTCCAGTCCTGGTCATTCCAGTCCTGGTCATTCCAGTCCTGGTCATTCCAATCCCAGTCATTCCAATCCCAGTCATTCCAGTCCCAGTCATTCCAATCCTGGTCATTCCAGTCCCAGTCATTCCAATCCCGGTCATTCCAGTCCCATCCTGCTGCAGCGCCCAGAAACGTTCCCATTTTGACATAATCAGTGGTTTATTGCGGGGAAAATGAACCAAATGAAACTTTCTCAGCTGTTTCATGAACGGTCACTTTGCCAGTGCCTCGTGCCAGACCCTGGGCTGGACTTGCCTGTTCTACATCTCCTGCTGGGAAGGAGCTCAAACGCCAAACTGGGGCCTCCAGTGCAGAATTCCCAGCTCTGCCAGTCATGGAAGAGCAAAGAGGGGCCCAAAACTGAGGAGCTGTTGTGATGGATGAACGATGGGAATGATTTCTGGGGTCAGCTCTGGCGTTCCAGGAGTCACCACTGGACACAAACCCCCCTCCCCTCAGGACCTGAGCAAGAGCAAAGAAGGAGCCAGAGGGACAGCAAGGGAAGCCCCATCTCCTCTTTGCTCCTCTTTGCTCTTCCATCCCCTGTCTGGTGAGGAACAGCCACCATTATCCTGTTCTCCCGTTCTCCTGCTCAACTTGACACTCCATTGAATTTTTTTTAAACTTATTTATGGTGACGTTACTCTGGTAAAACAAATTTGGACATCAGTTGCCTGTAAGCCATGTTTGGACTCTTTCCCATATAGAGATATACCAGCTGGACAAGTTTTAGGCTGAGATCCAAAGCTGGGAGAGTATTTTGATCGAGCAACAATAAGACTCCTGTTAGCTCAGCTCAGGGGTTCTCTCTGTGCAGGATTTTTCATCTGTGCTCAAAGAGGCATGAAAAGCATCACTGAGTTTCCAACACCCTCTATCTGTCTATTTATCTATAGGTATGTGTTTATAGAGAAATATAAATGTATTTATATATCTATTTTACAAATATTTATATTTTATTATATAAATATGTGTGTAAATATATATATTTAGCTCTAGTTCTCCCCCCCCAGTTTCCAGCTTTCCTCTCTGTATTCCAAGCCTAAACACACCAGGTGTCACTATCTGGGAATGACGGGCAGACTGAGTCATTTCTCCTCTGGAATGGAACTCCAGAGCCCCGAGGTCTGAGAGCAGACACTGCTGGAGCTCCTGGTGTGACCCAGCCCTGAAATCCATCCCCAGCTCCCCCAGCGTTGGGGGATGACATTTTAGAGTGGGAGGTCACAGTGCACTCACATCCTTCCTCCCAAAACCATATCCTGCCTGCCCTGTCACAGCAGATGGGCTGCAGGATTCCTACCTGCTCACCAGAGCAGCTTGCAAGCCCCAAAAATAAGATCACACAGCACATTTCCAGACTTTCTTTCCTGCTCACTCCAGCTTTAAGCCATGACACCACTGCTCTGGTTTAACCATCTCTAATGTCATGTGGTAACAAGGCAGGCTGAGAAGGGTCTGTTTATGAGACCTTCAATCAGGCTGAAGAGCTACAAGTCACATTTTTCATCGATTAGGGTTGGAATTTAAAAATAAAAAAAATTTTTTAATTATTTTTCTTCCACATTTTCCCCCCCTTCTAGTTATGGAAGCTGAAAATAGGCAAATCTGACTATTGATGCTGAAGTACAGATATTAAATATCTTGGTTAAGGGGAGCTGTATCAGGTGTTAAACACAACTGGAGCTCCTGGCTTCTGCTTTTCTGGTTGTTCCATGTCTTCTCCTGCACTTGCACTACCAGGGCTGCCTCATCTGTCCAGAGGGCATGGACACATCCCACAGAAGGGATTTTCCTGATGGAGTGGTGGTGTAACATTTCCCCATAACTTCCTTAGGAGTGAGTGTTCAACTGAGAGCCCCAATTCTGAGAAGAGACAAAGAATTTGGCAATTCCTCCCCAAATTCCTTGTGAAACAGAAGTCATTGCAGGGTGAGGGGGGAGGATCAGTAAGACAAGAGGGCACGGTCTTAAGCTGTGTCAGGGGAGGTTTAGGTTAGATATTACCCATCTAAAGACCCATCTAGGTACCCATCTAAAGACATTACCCATCTAGATACCCATCTGAAGATATTAGGAAGAATTTCTTTGCAGAGAGGGTGCTCAGCCATTGGAATGGGCTGCCCAGGGAAGGGGGGGATTCTCCATCCCTGGAGGTTTTTAAGCAGAGACTGGATGTGGCATCAGTGCCATGGGCTGGGAACCACGGTGGGGTTGGATCAAGGGTTGGACTGGATGATCTGGGAGGTCCCTTCCAACCCAACTGATTCTATGATTCTGTGATTCTCTGATTCTGTGATTCTATGATTCTGTAATTCTATGATTCTGTGATTCTATGGTTCTATGATTCCGTAATTCTATGATTCTGTATTTCTGTGATTTTACGATTCTGTATTTCTATGATTCTGTGATTTTGTGACTCTGTGATTCTGTAATTCTCTAATTCTGTAATTCTCTGATTCTATGATTCTGTGATTCTCTAATTCTATGATTCTGTGATTCTGTGATCCTGTAATTCTATAATTCTGTAATGCTATGATTCTATGACTCTGTAATTCTATGGTTCTTTCTGTGATTCTGTAATTCTCTGATTCTATGATTCTGTAATTCTATGATTCTATAATTCTACCCAAACAGGAATAACCCCGAGATGGGAAACCTGGTCTCTAAGACACCGCGCCCCCCAGCTCTCAGAGCTGCGGTATCAGCACTGGGGAGCCACAACTCTACAAAACACACCCCGGCTTGACAAACTCTTGCAGGCAAAGGCGGCGGGTTCCTCTGCCGTCGGTGCGGGGCTGTATCCGAGCTAAAGACAGCTCCCTAGTGGCTGCGGCCGCTGGAGCTCCCGGAGCTCCCGTCCCCGCGATCCCCGCTGCCAGCGCACCGACTGATCGCCCAGACAGGAATTCAGCCCCCCGAGCCGGCCTCCTGCTCGGCCAGAGGAGGTGTTAAAACGCAGCCACGCAGAGCCCGGACCCCCCTCCCCGCACACGTTTTGTCCCCCGACCCCTCCTCGAACAACGCCCGGTAGCGACTCCGTCAATTTGGGCACCTGCTCCCGGCTGGAAAACACCCGCCGGGTTCCCCCTTCCCCACCCCGGTCCCCTCTGAGACATCCCCCAAAAACATCCCGGCAGCACCTCGAGGAGGGAACCCCCCCAGCTGCTCCCAGTCCAGCTGCAGAGCCTCTAAAATCCCCAAATATTTGGCGTGACCTTTAATCTCACGAATTTATTCCTTTCCGAACAGCAGCCGCCTCCTTTTGTACCTGACAGCTTGTGATCACTTGATTCCCACTGTGATCACTCACCAAAGAGACTCACAGGAGAAACTGAGGAGTCAAACACCCTGTTATTCCCTAACCTGCAGGATTTCTGCCTTATTTTAAACTTTGGTTTCAACTTTTATTATTATTATTATTATTATTATTGTTATTGTTATTGTTATTGTTATTGTTATTATTATTATTATTATTATTATTATTGGTATCATATTTTTCTTACTATTGCTATTATTGTTGTTCTTGTTTCTCCAAAGTTTGCTTTTAAAGATTTAAAAAAAAAAAACAACCCTAAATTATCTGCAGAGATTCGCGTCGTTTCAATTTAATAAGGTGTTGATAAATCTGGGGTTGAAAAAGCAGCTCAGACTCGTCTCTGCTTGGTTCTCACACACGAATATTTGGATGTGCATCCAGAGAAACTCCGTTTCCATTAACACAACTGCAAAGGCCCTGAGAGATCCCCCCAAACTAGAGGAAATTCAATCCAGTTGGCAGCGTAGCCAGTGCTGATTATATACACAAATCTTGCCTGCTTGCACATTATGCTCCTATTTTTAGATTTTTAGGAAACAAAGAGCCCTTATTAATGGCTATTTTCTTGTTTGGGGAGAAGGGAGGGGAATAATTCTGTTTATGTTTCTCCATCAGCTGCTGGCTTGCACACAAAGCACTGAAGCAATTACACTGGCTGGAGCACTGGAGGAGAGACCCAGCAAACATCATTAATATGATTATTCATTTGCTTAATTCAGCTCTTTCTTCTCCCATTCCTAGAGACAGCACACCAAGGATCCCACGTGTCCCTGCCCTGGGGAGTGTAACTCCCAGGAATGTTGGACACCTGCCCTCAGGGGAGCAGCATCCCAAGTTCCAGCAGGGAATATATTCATAAAATCCAGAGAATATATTCATAAAATCCAGGGAATATATTCATAAAATCCAGGGAATATATTCCTAAAATCCAGCAAGAGATCCTCTAGCAGGAAGAGCACAGGGTGACCTAATCCAGCTGGAAAAGACCCAACTTTTCTAAGTTTGATTCCGTTGACAAAGCAGCCCAAACCTGAAGGATTCACAGAGAAATGCACGTTCTGAGAACCCTGAAGGTGAAATTTTCTCCTTGGACACTGATAAAAGGTCGCTCAGACCAACCTCATCCTCTCTCCTGAAAAGAGGTCATTGGTGTTATGTACCATTAGATGTAATGATTTAGAACAGAATTCTCGAATTCAAAAGCAATAGGCTAGAAATATCTTCATTTTCAAAAGTTCTTAAGAGCCAGTTATTTCTGTACCATCAATTGCTGCCTCAAAGCTGATTTTTCCAAGGCAGCTCTTAGATTTGGATTATAATTCCTACTTTAAGCTCTTAGCAGCACAGAATATTTCAGTCTAAACAGTGATGGGGGAGCTAAAGCTTAAATTTTTACCATCCAAAACCTTGGGGGCAAGCAGGCCACAGAGGTTCATTCCTTTTCTTTTCCTCTCTCCTCCATTGTATCTCCAGTGTTTTTAGGAAGTAACTTCTACTAGAACAGTCTGACACAAGGTTCAGAGCAAGAAATGGGAATGCTTTTGATTTTTAGGTCAGATTCTGCTCCCACAGGCTGAGGAGAGCGATGAACAAGGCTGGGTCTGTGCACTGGTAAAGGGAATTATTTGCATTATATTGGTGCTATGCTTTGCCTTCTTTACATCCAGCCCTTCCTCCCTCACTCATTCCTTGTTGCCCAAATTTCCCCAGGTATTTCAACCCCCTGTTTCCCTAAACCTGTTCAGATACCCACCTAGAGCAACTGGAGATTAAAAATACAGGACGGGGAGAGACGAAGCTCGTGACAATAAATAATATTAAATTGCACAAGGCTGAATCCACTGCACACTTGCAACCACCAGAACTGCTTGTACCAACCCAGCAGACGAGATCTGTGCCTCTCTCCAGCTTTGGCAGGCTGGGGAATTGGAGTGGGCTGATTCCTCCTTCGGGGTCCCAGCAGCCCTCCCTGCCAAGGCCTGCAGAGCATCATTAAGGGATGTTGCAGGAGGGCTCAGAAGAACAGCCAGGAACACAGGAGCAATCCAGCAGCCACCAAGTGTGGTGGGGGGGTTGTTTTATCCACCCCTTCACTTCACCCAGCGAGTTGTGATCTTCCCACAATCACATCCCTCCCTGCAATCTTGCCCAGGGCATTATTGCCTCCTGATAATACAAAGCTTTGTGTGCTCCTACAGAATGAAGAGAGGTGCAGGGGAATTTGGGGGCTGGAGGGAGAGAATTTCAAACTAAACCTGAAAACAAGGAGTCCATGCAGAGCTATAAGAGAAAATCTTCTCCCCTCTGATCCCTACTCTGGATGTCACCTCCTCCTGTCCCACTTCCCTACACACACATCACTCTCCTTTCTGCCAGCACAGTATTGAGGGGGGGATCACTTCAGTCATCACTTATTACAGGGGCTCAGTCATTTTAGGAAGCTCCACTGTGCCAGCACATTGGCTGCAAGACCATTTTTGACTCCAAGAGCCTGCAACCCAAACCAGTCCCAGCTGAACAGCAAGACCTTCCCTCTGTGAAATTTAAATTAAAAGGTGTTAGGAATAGTCATTTCAGTCCCATAGTCTTCACCAATTAAGCCAAGTGTTCAATATGCTCGGCTTGCCCCTCTAATTTGGATTTTTCACCCACCCACGTGTTAACCCCAAAAACCTGAGCTTAAAAAATCACAATCATTGTTGCAATTTGCTCAGCTTAACACAAAGCAAGAGCGGGATGTCCCCTCCTGAACGGTGCTGCAAGGGGCTGCCCAGCCTGACCCTTCCTCATAATCCCCTGTAAATTCACCCAAAAAGTCATGAACTACATAATATTAGTTCTTACAGACTGACATATTTCCCTGATCTTTCATGAGCCACTTGGGGAAACAGTTTTCGCCTGATCTGAATGAAGAAGAAAAACAGTGATCCTAATCAACCGTTTACCCTCCGTGGCTTCCCTAAACAAATCTGGGAAAGAGCTTAAAGGCTTGGGAATATCCTCGACCCTGCTTGATGCACTGTAATAACCCTACCTAATTATACTGATATAAAAACTAATTGGAAAGATAGCAAATGTCAGGGTAAGATGCAAATTGTAGGGTGTTAATTGCTGAACAGGTGCTGGAATAGAATTAAATGAGCATCTTGATTAGGAGAGTGGAAAAAACAAATGTGGACCCCCGAAATCAAGTTGGCCACGTGAATTATTTAGCAGCCTCCTCGTACCAGCCAGGGGTCGTGTTGATGTGACCTCTGCTTTGTGATGGGTGGGCTGGCAAAACAATGGTGAACTCCGGGAGGAAACAGGGCCTGGGAGAGCCAGGGAACGGTGCAATGAGGGACATCTTCCAGGGGAGAAGGGAGGAGGAGGTTTTATTGGGGTCTTCTAGGTGGGAAACGTGCTAGAGGGCACTTTTCCATGTGGATCATTGGAGTGGCACACACTGGTCCTAAAGAACTCACAGGTGATCCCACCTGGGCCTGGCAAGCACAGAAAAAAGGCTGCTGCTATTTATAGCAAATATCTGGGAATACAAATGATGGGCCAAACAAAAATGGTCTGGAAGGCAGTTTTTGTATTTGCACAGAAGAGGAATTTCACCCCCAGCCAGAAGCTCTTTGGTGACACCACTGTGGCAGTAAATTTTGTTCCATATGGATCATTGGAGTGGCACACACTGGTCCTAAAGAACTCACAGGTAATCCCATCTGGGCCTGGCAAGCACAGAAAAAAGGCTGCTGCTATTTATAGCAAATATCTGGGAATACAAATGATGGGCCAAACAAAAATGGTCTGGAAGGCAGGTTTTGTATTTGCACAGAAGAGGAATTTCACCCCCAGCCAGAAGCTCTTTGGTGACACCACTGTGGCAGTAAATTTTTTTCACACAGACCCTCCAAAAGCCATCTCATGTTTCAGGTGCCACTCAGTGACCAGCAAACAGATCAGATCAAATGACATCAATTAGAACCAGCAGCCTGGAAATGAGAGACCCCCATTGTTAGCAGGGATTATTTGGGGCATATGAGGAGAATAATTCTCATGAAGGATTTCATCCAGCTTCAGTTATCCCTAATTTTTTAATCTGAGATTACTTTTTTTCTTGGTGATCACATTAGAACGTTGCAAGAGCATCCTGGGGGTAGAACAAGGTTTTAGAAAGCAAAACTTCTTACCTTTAAAGACAGTTTCAACAAGTGACAAAACAAAACCTACTGAAATGTTTTGCCAACTAGGAGAAAATGATGAGGAATTTTGGAAGCCAATTTTTTTTAAAAGCTACTGAAAATATTTAAATGGTTATTCAGTTTTATGAATTACTTTATATATATGTATATATATCAGATTGGTTCAAACAACTGTGGGATGGGGAGAAAGGAAACCTTTTCCACTGAGTCCCAATGAATAAAAACATTTCCATGGAGGGCAGCAATCACTGTGAGGTGCAAGTTGAAATGATTGTATTATTTTAGGAGCAGCTGCAGACTCAGCCTAGAGCAGGATTTCAGGCACTGTACAAAGTCAAAGCACAAACTCCCTTCATTCCAGAGCTTCCTAAAGAGAAAGGATGGAGAAGGAAAGGCTGAAACACAACAAAACCAGCCCAGTTGTCTTGGACAGGCTGAAAATACCAGGAGCCTAAAAGAGATCTTTAAATTAATATAAGCAAGAGCCCAATTTGAGGCTTTTAATACAACCAGTGAAAGGCAGAGGACCCACAGAATAAAAGCTGGATCCTAATTTTTTGGTGCATACTAACAAACCACTCACTCTGTGCTTTTAGGAGCTGCATTCCCAAGTGTTCCTGCAACTCCAGACTAATTCTCCATCAAATACAAAACTTCAACGTATTTTGCAGAAGACAGAACACAGCAGAGCTCGTCCAGACAGCAAGACATGATTCCTAACATGGCTCTGACACCAGGCAGAGGTGAGAACACAACCACCTGTGTCCCAGCCAGCTCCTCAAGAGGAAAAGCTGCTTGCACAGGGTGACAGCCAGGGACACAAAGAGACACGGAGCAGCAGAGTTCCAGGGCCATTCCACTCAAAAAAGACACCTGCAACAGTGGCAGGTGGTTAAAAAAGGCACGTTTCTGCTCTGAGAAATGCCAGAAGGGGATGATGTGCTGCTCCAAGGAGGGGCTGCAGACTGGTGAAGGATGTGCTGCTCTCACTAAGGGGCAGGGACCAGCTCAGAGGAGATGAAACACTTCACCCAGACCTCTGGGGACCAGGGGGGAAGGAGGTTAAGACCCCAAAATTCGGTTTATGGCCCTAAGACCTGCAGTTCCCTCTGTATCCAGGAGAGACCCCAGGGCAGAGGAGGGTGGGGTGGGCACCGAGCTGCCCCCTCGGGCTCCTGGCAGGGAAACACCAACTCCTCCCGTGCCCCTTCCCTCCTGGAGCCCCCACTGCTCCACAGGGAGCTGCCAGTCTCAGGCTGTGTTTTCTGCAGGCTCACCTTCAGTGCTTCAGGGTGGGCTGAAAGCAGCAGGAGGGAGAAACTCAGGGAAAACTCAGGGAAAACTCACTCAGGGAGTTTTCCACCTTCAGCTCTGGGTCTTGGAGGGGAAGGGCTGCAGCTCAAACCCAGTTGTGGCTCCAGCGGCCTCAGGGTCACTGAGACCTGCAGAGGGGACCCCAAATTTATCTGGGGGGAGAAGGAGAAGGTGGTGATGACAGAGAGACTCAATGGGTGGAGGGTTAAGCTGAGCAAAATCCGGGGAGTCTGGAACAATCCTGGAGGTTTTGTACATGGGAATGATCTCAGCTGTGTTCAAACAGCTCATGGAACAGCTCCAGATTTCTTAGATGGAGAAAAATAATGTACAGGAAAGATACAGGTGAATATTATTATTATTATTATTATTATTATTTTAAAGGATCAAACTTCACCACCCCACAGCTCCAGCAATGTTAAAGGGAAATCCTTCACATGCCACAGACCTGGAGCACAGAAACATTCCTGAGCTCACAAAACTCATGCAGGAGCTACCAAACGCTAGGATTAAAGAGACAACTCTACGTTAAGTCCTTTTTTTGACATACACAGTCCAATCCTTTATTGTATTATGACATCTTTATTATGATGTAATTCCTTCCCCCAATGTCAGCACATACCTCACCCTCATCCCTGTTTTTGGCTGCTCATCTCAGCTGCTTCTTGCCTTCTTTCCCAGCCTAATTATCAGTCCTAATCCTCCAGCCAAGATTCCTAATCCAGTATTAAACCTTAAAGCCCACTTTTCCTCACCAGAAGTACCATTTTCCCATACTGCCTGTAAGCCACCAAGAGGATGCTCCCAAAATATGCCCATTATATCCACAAGTGTTCCAGGCAAGGATCTAAACTGTCTCAGCTGCACAACAATTCCCATTAACCAAAGAATTGGAACCCATGCTGCTCTAAACCCAGCTTTGATCTGCATAAATATATATATGTATATAAAATATATATTTATATATAATATATATATTTATATATAATATATATTTATATATAATATATATTTATATATAATGTATATTTATATATAATGTATATTTTTATATATATTTTATATATTTTTTGTGTGTAGATTTATATATGTTTATATAAAATAAATGAAAAATTTAATAAATCTCAAGAAATACATAAAAATAAATTTCTCTTCTATATATATTTTTAGGTATTTTTTTTTAATATATATTTTAGGCAATCTATTGGGCAGGGCTACTGTCCTGCTTGTGGTTTTTGGCTAAAGGGAAAGGACTGACAGTGACACTTTGGGAAGGCACCGAAGTAAAGCTGGAAAATGAGAGAACCAGATGTCCCTGAAGGAATGCTGGGAAATGCTTGAGATAAAGGGGAAGGAGGGAGAGGGGAAAAAAAATAAAAATAAATAAAAAAAAAAAAAACACCTTTAACCAAAACATCCCAGAGGATATTTTTTTTTTTTGGAGGTTCCATGTCAACAAGTGACACAACACTGGATACTTTTTTTCCCCCCCTCTTTAGCAGAGGAATTTTGACTGAGCAGAGGAGACACCTCTCAGCTTTATCAATCACCCAAATCAGAGATTTGGGGTTTAAATTCATGTGAACACGAGAATCCCAAGTTTTACTATTTCCTGGAAAAAAAAAAAAGGAAGCTTCAAGAACTTGAAGTTCTTGAATGGAAGATATCCATTGTATATTTTCTGCAGTTTCTTGCAGAAAGTTAATAAATGTGAAAGGAACCAGAAGCCCAGACATCAAATCTTTGCAGTTTCCCTTTTCTTTTCAGGCCTTAGTTTAAATGAAATAATTACAGAGGTGCTCCTTATAATACCCAGTGCTAATTGCTTTGCTGAATTGGGATCCATTTGAAATAACTTTTTGTCAGTGTTGCAGAAGAAAACCTAAACACACCTCTTAAAAAAATAATTAAATCCAATTTATATTGGCGTCAGCACTGGGCTTAAAGGGTAATTTCTTTATGATTTTGTGTGTTCAGGATGGGAAGCACAAGGAACGTGCAACATCTGCACTGGTGGCACATCCCAGGGAGAAAATCCACTGGATCTTTGAGGGAAACATTGGGAACACGAGGGAAGGACTGTCAGAGGAGCAGCTCCCCACAGGCTACACCCAAAATTCTTCCATGCTTTTGATTTTACTTTTCTTTTTCTTTATATAGAGATACATGATATATAGATATATAGATATATAGATATAGATATATAGATAGATATATAGATAGATATATAGATACATATATAGATACATATATGGATATATATGTATATGGATATATATGTATATATGTATATAGATATATAGATATATAGATAGATGATATATAGATGATATATAGATGATATATAGATGATATATAGATGATATATACAGATATATAGATATAGAGATATAAAACCACCTCCAGAATACTTGAACACAACCTTGCTCCTGTTTCTGCTGCCATTAAATGAAGATTTGACAGGGATTTTTATGAGATTAAACACCCAAACCCATCACGTATTGTGTCACAGAGTCAGGGGATGTTCTGAGTCAGAAGGGACCCACAGGGATCATCGAGTCCAGCTCTCAAGTGAGCAGCCCATGCAGGGGATTGAACACATATAAACAGGGGTTGTTCTCTGCTGTGATACATAAAAAAATAAATAAATCCCCAGTCAGTGTGAGAAATGCCATTTTGTAGGGAAAAGAGCTTTCTGCCAACTCCTGGCAGCCACTGGGAGCTCCTGAGAGGGGCAAGTGATTCCAGCCACCACAGAACAATCAGTTGCCACTTCATTTTATTTTATTTCCTTGAAATAGCCTTTGCAGGAAGACACAAGCCCACGCAGGGAAGAGCCTTTTGCCTAATGGGCTCCCAGTCCCCGAGACTCAAATAAGCTGAGTGCTTAAAAACAACTGGGGAGCCACAGTAAAAGATGGAAAATTATTGCTTCCTGTCATGGCCAAATATTAAACACAGCACACACCTAATGGCTCTATCACTCCCCAGGGAAGGAGCTTTATGAACAATAAAATCCCAGCAGACTTGCACTGTTTGGACTTAGAAGCCTCATTATGGGCTCACTGATCCAACACAATTTACAAGCTCCGTGGACTCCACTTGAAGGGAAAGCCACCAAACGTGGAGCTCTAAGTGGAAAGCCCGTGGAGAAATCAGCATTTGTTGGTGAAGGAAATGAGCAGGGGAGTGTGGAGAGAAAAGGAAAAATAAAATGAAGGGAAAAGAAGGAGAAAAGAAAAGGTGGGTTGGATGACAGCGGCGTGTCAGAGATCCAAATCAGGGAGAAAAGTGGGAATATGAATTACAGCTGCAGAGAGGAAATGCAGTTCCAGGACGTGCTTCCATGGTGGAACACACATGGCTTGGATTCCACTCCTCACTGTGTCACAAACTCTGCCTCCTACATCATCTTGGGCAGCCCATATAAACCTTTAATGGCTTTAAAATTACACCTCCAGCTGACTTTAGAACAAGCTTCAGATATCCATTAGATATTTTAAATCTCAATCTTGCCTTCATTGATGTTCATCCCCTTCCTGGAAGCAGGAAACACTAATTGGGAGGATCTGAAAGCAGGAGCACGTTAACTGGGAGGACTCCTCCAGGGGTGAAGCTCTGGCTTCAGAGAGGCTGAAATCCTGGGATGTTTACAGGGTAGGAAAATCTACGAGATCCCCCCAGAAGCAGATGGTGAGAGCAACACCCAAGGAAGGGCTGGAGGGAACCAAAAGGTTCAAAAGGAAAGCGAGAGGCAGCAACAGAAAAGGTTGGGGCGGATGAAGTGACAAACCCGGGTCTAGACAGAGGCCGAGGGGAAGGCAAAAGTGATAAGGAAGAGTATTTCAGGTCATAAATACACAGAGGATGCTTTGATCAGGATGAAAATACTCTGGAATATTGGTTTTTTCATTGATGAGTGCAGGTGGATCCAGGCAAACACAGACCCACTCCCAAAGAGCTGAGTTGTGGAGGTCCCGTGTCACACACGACTGCTCCACATGTCCAGAATTTCTTCTGTGCTGTTTGCACAGTGACTTTATCCTCAGCTTCTATTCCCAGAGGTGCTTTGGTCCATGGGAAACTTGTATTCCATTCCCCTTTCCACTACTACCAAAGCCACTGATTGCAGTGGCTCCTCACACTGCTCCCCTGGCTCTGCAGCCCCTCGACCTCCTCACTCACTTTTCATGAGCACAAACTGCATCAAATTCTCCTCATTGCAGGGACAAAGCTCCAGTTTAAAAGGGGACAAAGGGTTTTCCTGCACTGTGTTTAAACTCTGCTCAGAACTTTGCCTTGCTCAGGCAGGATTTACCCAGCCAGCACCATCAGTGTTTTTATCTCAGCTAAAGCACAACTAATCTAACAAGATTGGAATTCATCCATGCTTGTGTCCAAACTGCTCTAAAGCATCATGGAAGCTTATCAGATTTATGCAGAATTGCTAAAATCCTTTGGGTCTTGTCTTCATTGGGCTTGTTTTCCTAAGGCTTCCAGGCAGTAGTGGCAATAGTCAGATTGTATTTCTTTAAATTGTATAATATGTCCTTGCTTAGACTTCCCCATGTTTCCCTTGCAGTTCTCAAACCAGAACATGTGCTGAGTCATCCAGTCACAGATTTAGTGGAGCTGAAGTGATGAACATTGGTTGGGAATCCCACAAATACATTTTTTTTCCCCTACAACACATCCCAAAAAGCATCTCTGGGGTGCACAGTCACAGTGCCAGCACATGGTACAGAACAACAGTGCAAAGGAGGCTCCAGCTCTGTCTAATTCCCCAATAAATCTGTGCTTGAAATCAGCAGTGATTTAAACTCATTTATTCTGCAACACCCTCAGCAACCAACCAGTCTGGGGGGGGAGAGTAACTTTTTAAATCCTTCCAAAACCATCTCCACTGCAACAGCAGCAGTTTCCCACATCACCCCAGTGTTGCCACACATCAATTCTCAGCACGTGTATCTTTGAGTTACCAGAGAAAAGCAGGTACACACGTGGTTTAGAGTTAAACAGAGACTCTGGGAATGGCTAGAAAAATACAGGGAGCAGAACCCAGGACTTCCACAGACCAAACCAGCCCATTTTCATTTTTCTAGCGCACTCAAAAAGATGTTTAAGCTTCTTTTGACTCGCCAGCTTGCTGGAAAATCTGTTGTCTGTCAACATGAAATGAAAAACATTAAGTGACACAAGCTAGTCTCCAGTTTAGTCCATTTACAAGCTCTAAGTGTTTGTACACATCAAAAATTTCAAGATGTTTTGGACAGCAAACTAGTAAAGAATTTTCTTTTTTTGCCTTAAAGAGGGGAGAGGGAAAAAAAAAAAAAGAAGCAAACAAATTAGGCACTAAGAGAAGCACTTGTCAAATGGCTGGGATAGTGCACTTTGAGTTACTGACTCCCCACAAACATCCAGTCTACTAAAAAATTCATAAAGAGACAGATGGCACAACAGCAGCTCTTTGCAGGAGAGCAGGGTTTAGCAGGGAACAAAGGACTGGGGCTCCCTAGGACAAGAGGAGGGATCATTGTAGGTTTGGGGGGCTTGGAAGGGGGGACTGGAGCACACAGGGGGCTGAGAAGGGCTGTGTGGATTGTGGCTCCTGGTTTCACCCCAGAGCAGCAACAGATTTGAGATGTTTATTCCACCTTGGCAGGCTCACAGGGAGCGGGAGAACGGAGCAGAGCAAGGAAATTGCACTTGGAAATTGGATTTTTGAGGGTCTCAAACTGCGACACGAGGGGACCCTGCCACGGAGGTTAAACCCTCCTGGCAGCACAAACATGAACAACAAACCCAAAAACTCCTGTCCAAGGGCCTGAAACCACTTTCCACAGCCAGGTAGTTGCTAATGCTTGGCTTTAAGGGGGAAACTGAGGCAGGGATTTGTGTGACTTGAGGGGACAGGGCAACTCTGGGGCAGTGGGAATGGGATCCAGGTCTCTCCATTCGGGCTGTTCTGCCCCTGAGCTTTGGGAAACAACCTTGTGTCACCCAATGGTTTTGGGGCTCAGCCCAAAAGGGCATTTATTCTGGATAAAGGGATGATGGATGGAAGGAATAAATCCTGAGTGAAAGAGATAAAGTCCTTTTCAGGTGGCTGAGATTAAGAGGAAAGAAGGGGAAAGAGAAACAAAGAAAAAGGGAAAAGAAACAGGATGGCCAGAATTCTGCACTTAGGTCAAGTTAGATCCTTCCAAATGAAAGATGCCATTTTTAGGGGTGGGGAACTGTGGATGGAGGGACACACACCCCCCCCAGAAGATGTAAAGCCCAGCCCTGTTGTGGTGGACACCTCACACAGAGCACTTGGACACTGCAGGGCCCAGGGTTGGAGGCTGCCAACAGCTGCCTTTCCAAAGGGAGCTTTAGTGCCTGTGAAAGGTGCCAGGGATCCAGGGGGAGTGCCAGGGATCCAGGGGGAGTGCCAGGGATCCAGGGGGAGTGCCAGGGATCCAGGGGGAGTGCCAGGGATCCAGGGAGAGTGCCAGGGATCCAGGGAGAGTGCCAGGGATCCAGGGAGAGTGCCAGGGATCCAGGGGGAGTGCCAGGGATCCAGGGAGAGCTCCCTCCTCTGCTTATCCACCCAGCAGGTAGGGCAGGGACCAGCAGGGAAGGAAACCTCCATCCCTGGTGCCCTGATTGTGCAGGAAGGGCTGGACCCCCACGGCCCAGGAATGTCATCCAGGCTCCTCTGCTTCTTCCCAGAGATGCTGACAAGTTGCCAGCTGTGCTCATGGCTTGGAATGGGTGGTTTTTTTGTTAAATAATAACCATAAACCCCTAAATGCTGAGAGCACGTGTCAGCTGATGGATGCTGCAGTTCCCCACCCCCTGAAACCAGTGTGCCCAGTGCTGAGCTGGTGCCAGGCAATGCCATCTAACCCTCACTGGTTAGAGCCCATCCCAACCCACAGAGACACTCCCCACATGCCAACAATCCCCTCCAACCCCATCCACCTGCCCCACCATAAATAAATGAGTAAAATGTGGTAACAAGACACGTTAAATAAATAAATCACAATAAATAAACAAGTATAATGTTGTAACAGCACACATTAAACTCCTTATGGGACAACCAGGAAGAGTTTAGGATAAAAGCAGGAGGGATTGGACTCGAGGTTCAGGCTGGGAAAGCATCTGAGCTGAATGATTTTGTTCCATGAGCCCAAAGACAGCAGAAGACCAAGAAGGCAGAGCCTACAGAGGGCTTGTGCTCAGTTTGTTGGGCTGTTCCCAGTAATTTCCCCTGCAGCAACAAAAAAAATCTGTCCCACCCCAGTGATGCTGCATTTTTATTGCAATGAAGACATTTCGTTTGAATTGCATAAAACTTTCTTTTGATTCTTAAGAGGTTTCGTTTGACTCACATAGAAATGTCTTTTGATTGTTTCTCTCTGTTAGGAAGGGGAAAAAAAAATAATAAAAAAAAAAAGAAGAGCAAATAAACTGTTCAACCAAAAAAAAAGTCACCCAATTCTCCCTAGTACCTTGGAGGCTTCAATTAGATCACAGTCTCAGTAAACTCATTAAAGCACCAAGAGTAACAAGCACACAAAATGACCTTCTCTAAAGAGCTTAAATCTTCAAGAAACACAAAGAAAATAAAAATCAAAAGATCGCTCCCATCTGATGAATGGGGAATTTCTACCCAAAGCCACACAGATCACCTAAAATTAGAGAGAAAATCTGCAGTAAAGTGAGGAATTAAGTTAATTTGTAGCATCCACGACCTCTTAACCCTAACACCAAGTTCCCTGTTATGTGCATAACTGAGGTGGGAAAGGCAACAAACTAAATAATTGTAATCTAGGCTTGAGAAAACACAGTTTTCATTTGGAAGCATCACCTTTAAAAGAAGGAGCTTCCACCCTTCTATCCAAAAGCCCTCCAACCCCTCCACTTCAAATCCCTTTCTGTGCTTCCAATAAAAGAAACATCAGAAAAATCACGCTCTGATTTCTGGGAACCACAAGGAACTTCGAGAACCATCACTTGAGCCATGAGGGGAGGGGGAGAAAAAAACCCAACATTTACATTTCTGAAGTCTCTTAAAACCTCCCAATCCCGCAGACACCGAACCACACCCAATTAACACAGGTTAATTTGGCTCCTGGACACGAAGTTAAAGCTTGTTGGGAGGTTTTGAGGACTGATGGTGGCTCGTGTCGTCTAAAAAACCCGGAGTGAGAATGATTGTGGGTTAAAAATGTAATTCCAAGGGTGTTTTGGGGGGGTGTTTTCAGTGCTCTGCTCCAGGGGGGTTCGTGTGGGGTTTGATGTCTGCAGCAGCAGGAGCTGAGCTGTGTCATCGCTGGGAAACCAGAGCCTGGTCAGAGTTACCCTGAAATTCTGACTCAGAACACCACAAGAACCTAAATATTCCAATGTACCCCGCTGACCTTTGTCTGTGGGACAAGGTACACACTGAATTCTGGGGAAGAAGCTCCTTTTCCTATGGAAACATCCTCGTTTCCAAGAGCCAGTGGAAAAATAACTGCGAGGTCCTTGGGATCTAAATCCAGCCCCCAGAGCAAAGGTCACTGCAGAAATGTTTTATTCAGCATAAGAACTTTTGGAATTCTTTCAAGGAGAATTAAAAAAAACACCCCAACAACAACCACATGGCCGACATTTCTTTCCCACTGAACTGTTTCTTCCTTTCCAAACAGGGATAACGAGTCCCCTGGACTTGGGGAACACCAAGGAACTGTGTCTGCCTCCAGCAGGGAACAGGTAAAGCAGCACAACAGTCTGAGAATTGACCTCTGGAAGCCCAAAAAGTGGGGAGAGAAACAAATAAAGGAGAAATCACTGTACTGCTGGTGGGAGGATGTTCAGTTAGTGGTTGAACTCAATGACCTCGGAGATCTTTCCAGCCTCAATGATCCTGTGATCCCATTCCATGAAAGCCCTGGTCCTGTCTCACTGTGCACACCCTGTTTAGACACAGCTCTGCACAACACAAATGCATTTTTGCCATCCCTTCTCTCCCCACTTCACTTGTTTCACTGCTCTGGGGACCTGTCACAACGTAGCAGCCGTGTTTTTGCATTTACCTATCACTTCAAACAGAGGAAAAAACACCTTCATTCCAATTATTGCTTAAAGAAAACCTGTAATCGGCTTTAAAATAAGTAAAAAAACCACACCATGAAAGAAATAACGAACTGAAAATCTTATTTAGTGACCCACATGATCACCGGGGGTGCAAATTGCAGTTCAGAAATTCAATTCCACCAGTTACCAAGTCCTTAAGCATGAAAGTTTTCCTGTAAAGAAGCCATATAAAGCCCCCTCCTAAATAAATAAAAGCAGTGCTGCCCAGATCCCCGAGTTCTGAGCACGCAGGACTCTGCAGAAATGTTTTCTGCTTGGTTGTAAGACAAAAAAAATTCACCCATTGTGTGTATTTTGGGTGAGTGGGCTGGGCAGCTGAACTCCCAAGCAGTTGTACTTATTGCTGGGGGAATATGGGAGGGTGACAGAGCAGCCAAGGGTTCCTCTGTGCCCAGAACTCTGGTGTTGTACCTGCATGGCAAGTGTTGATTCTGATGCAGTGCCCAGGATCAGCCCTGGCTGCTCAAGCCTTGTTTGACTGGGTGAAGAGGGGGGAACAGAAAGAGCTGTGCAGAAATAACTGTACAGGAGAAGGAGTCACTGCTTGACACTGCACAGGTTAGTGGTAAAAAAAAAAAAAAGAGAAATATTCAGCTTTGAGTTTAGCTTTCATTCCCCACTCTGGTCACTGAGACGTGTCCCCTCCAGAGAGCAGAGCAGATTTGGAGTCATTTCTGAATCTGATTGAGTGACTGCCTTTAAACCCAAAAGCAGCAGCTTTGTCAGGCTGGCTCCCTTCCTGCCCTCACCCATCCTTGCTGAGCTCCAGATTTCACATGCAATTGAGACACACACAGAGGGATGAAAGGGAAGGACCAACACACAGAAATAAAGTGCCAGCCTGAACCTCCAGGATGCTTCCATGCCCAGGGAATGCCTGTTGCTGTTAGCAGGAAGTTCTGGGCTTAGAGCAGAACTCAGGAAAGGTTTAGGGCTCACTGAGCACTCAGGTCCCTTGTGATGCACATTTTACACACAGTTGTTCAAAAGAATAACCCTGTGGTTTCTAAGAGTTTCCCCCTGCCATTGCCTTTTACATCAGCAGGTCTCAAATCCTCACAGAAAGCATCAGAACCTTCATTTTGCACGAGGCTGGACAGCTTGCTCAGGATGACAAAAATTCAGGTAAGGGTAGGAACTACCCCTTTCCTGGGCTTAACTCCCAGGGAAAGACAGTGCCTGACATCATTCTGCTCCTCCAGCAGCAACATGGGCTTTACAAAATTCAGACTTCAGGTTGGAAAGCTCCCAAACGCAGATTTCACAGCAAACATCAACACAGCCAAAAATAAGCTCGAAATTTCTTAGGAAAGGTCAAGATGGCACATCTAAGACTTGTGCTTCCAGTCAGGAAACTGCCCCCCACACCCACCCAGCCAGCCCAGCTCCAGCTCTGGCCCCAACCACAACTTGTAAGTACAGAATTAAAAGGGAAAACCATGAGGGTAAAGGGAGTGGAAGAACCCCATCACAGCAGAGTTCCAAAATTATTTAGATTTACCAGGATGAAAAAATTAAGGAAACAATTGTAGTTCTTTATTCAAACCAGCTTGGCCGTTTCTGAATGCCAAAGAAAATTCACAAGCAATACCACAACAAAATAATGCTTATTAGGCTGGAGATGGAACACACCAGACACAGACAGACATAAAAACTGAATCCACAATCAATCCACTCCAGCAGCAACTCTCCACTGGCCCCTCATACCAGCTGCTTCAGGGAGAAGGAACTCTTTAAACAGGCACTGCAGAATAATCTGGGGGGAGACATTTCTTCCTGGCTCTTCCTTATTTACTGTTCTCCTTCTGGAGCCCTTGGTTGTTTGTGCTCCTTTCTGAAACAGCTCTGCCTATTCTGATTTTTCCTGTTTGAACCTTGCTGAGCTCCAGATCTCAAGCACTGCTGACCCAGTGAGTTCCACAGGCAAGTTTTCCTACACCAAACACAACCTTTAACGTACCAGGTCATGATTTAGCAAACTGCTGCTCTCCCCTATTGATGTTATTACCTGTAAACTGGCAAAAGAACCTAGACCTGAGTAATATTTGAAGCGGCTGTTCTGCCTAAAATTGTTCAGACTGTGTTTTAATCCCCCCTGACTCGTCCCACCTTTCCCTTTACCCCTTCCTTCCTCCCCACATTTCTACAAAAGCATTGTTTTCTTTTTGTTAAGGAACACCACTGAAGCTGCCAGGCTGCTCAGAGCTTTATCTCCCTTCAGTAACCCAGCTGGATCACATCCCCTGGCAGCAGAAAGTGCATCCCAGGTGCACACAGGGAATATTTGGCCCCCATAAAAAAAAACGACACCCGCGGAAAAATAAACGTCGACATCGATTGAAAAACTCAACATCAACTTTGTCAAGGGGCAGAGACCGACAGACAACCAGCAGGAAAGACGCCTCAGAGTGGGAACAACAATTCTGGGATGCTTTTGTGGGAACAGGAAGGTTCATCTCCTACCTGTCGATGATCACGGGGTCGGACGGAGTCTCGTTCCTGTTGCCACAACTTTTCTTCTCGCAGCACCGGCTGGAGAGGGAAAGAAAACCCAAATGAAAGAACTGCTGGGACAGCTCACAGCAAAGGAACCAGAGAAAATATCCCAGCAAACCCTCGGGGCTCCAGAGGGCTGGAAATTCTGGCTGGGCGTTCCAGAAGGGAGAAGAATTCAGGGAGTTGGGTGCCCAAGTCCTGGCTGGTCCCAGCTGGATTTGGGCACTTGGATCCCTGTAATCCTTTTTTGGATTTCCCAGCCAGAAAGGAGCAGCAGTATGGTCACACCTTAGACTAAAGGGATATTTAGAAACACAATAAGTGATTAACAGATGTCATGATGTCGTTACAGCACGAGCAGCACGTGTTGTGGAGGGTTAAAAGTCCATCAAAAGGTGTTAGAACTGACTATAAGCAGCCTAAAGGTTTGTTCTATTGCAATAACTGATTTTTTGATTATTAAGTATCGAGTAGCCCCTTAGTTTTATGCTCAACTAAAGTTTAAACTTCAAGGCTAAATGAAAAACCAGAAGCTGAACACACTTAGATCCCAGTAAGGATCTGAAGGGATGTTTTCCAGGTTGGCATTTGCAACCCCTTTACAATTCTTTTAGTGATGATAAGACCTTAAGATTAAGCATATATTTATACACTTTTTATAATAATAATAATATTAATTAATTCAAAAATAATATTAAAATCAAGAGACAAATTATCTTTATTTTAATTTATATACCCATTGACATGGGTGATGCTCCTTGCACATAGAGCAGCTGAGTACCAAAAGTTTAATAGACTTTAAAAACAGTCTTTACTCTGAAAAAAAAAAAAAAAATCACAATTTTAATAATTTGTAGCAACACAAAAATCTGTTTGAAGATTGAAGCTGTTTTCATGCTCGAGGAGATTGTTCCAACCAAAGCCAACAGGGGAAGGGGAGGATGGAGGCCCCCAAAACTTTAAGAAGACTCTCTTAGAAGCCCAAAATCCCTCAAAAATCCCCAGATCAGGTTGTGCCTTAAGTTACTCAAATGTCTTTCCCAGTGATGTTTCATCCTGCAGAGATTATTCAAATTTACACATGAAATGGAGAAATTCTTTAGGTTTTTGGACAGGGGTGTGAGAGGTGCTGAATACACCCATAGAATTCTCCAATCAGTCTGAATCCCACAGTTTTCCAGCCAGGGAGCAGAGGGATCAAAAATAAAATTAAAAAAACCCCAATAATTTCAATAAAATACTTGAACTCACCGAAGGCAACAGAAAATATGGAAGTGGCTTTTTTTTTTTCCTTGATATGCCTAATATTCAATTATAAACCCCTAAAACGAGCAGTTAGACAAAAAACTCTCTCAGATGTGAAAAACTCCAAGTGCCTGCCTTTCCTCCTGCACTTCCAGGGTGTTCCAGGAACCTCCTGTTTCCCAGGAATTGCCCAGTGAGATGAGCTGGAAGTGGCAGCTCTGTTTGAATAACAGCTCCACGTGTTTCAACATTCCTGCATTGCCTCAAACCTGCACTTACTCATCGATGCCAATCCTTTTAAAATAAAAGGAGACACTAAATATTTAAAAATCCCTGGGGCAGCCCCTGGAGCTGCTGTAAATTGTCAGGGCTCCATCGACTTCAGTGCAGCTCTGGAAATTCATACCAGCTCAGAATATCCCACTCCCTCCTTCTCCCAACTTTATTTTAAGTGCCTCTTTTATGTATTTCCCCCCCCCCCGCTCTAAGAGTTGTTTCTAAAGAATGGGGGTATTTTTGCACTGAAAGCCAGGATGTGAGATGTTTTCTGAAGGAGAAAATAATAACAAACCCACCCCAAAAAAAGCAGAGAACCCTCTCAGAATAACAGAAATTTGGCACGTTCTCTGGCACGTCCAATAGAAGGAGGCATCGAAAATAACATTGGGAATAAATGCCTTGCTGGTTTATGTGTCCCTGTAATAAAGCAACAAAAGGAACTCGATTTTAAAGATATTTCTGTCGTGTTCCCTTTGGTTTTTTTTACAGCTGAAAGAGCAGTTGCTTCCCCTCTTTGCCATAAGATGAAATGAAATATCCTTTCCTCGTGTAAGTTTTGCAGGTGGCTGTTAAAATAATTCTGCTTGCCCTGCACCACAGGAGCGTTCAGGGATCCACCAGCAGCACCTGAACCACACCCCAGCACCTCATCCCCCCTTCCAGGGATGTTGCCATTCCTTGGCAGAGTTTTTTTAGGATGAGTTATGTGAGATTGAACCTGTCTGGGTCCTGCAATAAGTGCATCTTGGTTTATTTTCCTTTTCCCAGTTACTGCAGCTCTGAACTTCACATTTTTAATATAGAAACACTTTCTTTCCAAACCCATGGCTTGCAGCTGAAGTTCTCCAAGCATTTTACCAACACCTACATTCTTATCACTTTGGGGTCACAGATTTTTCTCGGAGTGATGGGGTTTGTTCCCTTTGACTGTAACACTTTCAGAGCCCAGATCCATATGAAAAAAAACCCAAAAACCCCAAACTCTGGTAGTCCAGGATCAAACCCATAATATTCTATTTGAATATTCTCCAGAAAGCCAAACTTACATCCTCACACTTGCTTAAAATGGCTTTAAAAATTCAGCTCCCAACTTACTTCCCCTCACCCCCACACCAAAATAAAAAGAAATAGAAAATAAATCTCTCTAATTTCAAACTCAAAGAGGTGGTCCAGGGTCTAACCTACGAGATTCTCTTCGAGCAAATTATTGGGGTGATTTCCCCAATATTTACATTTCTGCTACAATGCTGGGCTTTAGAGATGCTCATTTGCTTAAGACAAGAATATCAAGGCTGAAAACTTCTACTTTCAACACCTTTTGTTGTTATACTTTCTCCTCTAACTAGATCTATATGATGAAAATAGTGGTTTATGTTTTGAATGGTCCAGGAAAAAACTAAAAACAAACCCAGAAAACCAAAAGCTCCAAGAGACAACACCAGACCTACAAACTGAGCGTCCAGAAGGCCAAACTTACATCCTCACACTTGCCTAAAATGGCTTTAAAAATTCACCCTACCCTCACCCCACCACCAAAATAAAAAGAAATAAAAAATAAATCTCTCTAATTTCAAACTCAAATAAGTGGTCCAGGGTCTTTGAGTAAATTACTGGTGTGACTTCCCCAATATTTACATTTCTGCTATAATGTTGGGCTGGGAACACACCTTTAGAGATGCTTAAGACAAGAATATCAAGGCTGAAGACTTCTGCTTTCCACATCTTTTGTTGTTATACTTTCTCCTCTAATTAGATCTATATGATGAAAATGGTGGTTTGTGTTAGGAAGAGACAACACCAGCCCTACAATTCGAGTGTCCAGAGAGCCAAACTTACATCCTAAAACGGTTTTAAGAAAATTCAGCCTCCGACACCAAAATCAAAAATAAATAAATAAATAAATAAATAAATAAATAAATAAATAAATAAATAAATAAAAATTAATAAAATAATTAAATAAATAAAAATAAATAAAATAAATAAATAAATAACTAAAAATTAGAATAAATAAATAAATAAAAATAAAATAAATAAAATAAATAAAAATAAGATAAATAAATAAAATAAATAAAAATAAAATAAATAAATAAGTAGATAAATAAATAAATAAATAAAAAATCTGTCTCTAATTTCAAACTCAAATAAGCTCGCAGCATGGTGGCCTTTGTTTTGTTTTCTTCTCCCCCAACTCCTCCCTGCAATTGCATAACAAAAGTGTCTAAATTCACACCATCTGGCCGATAAAGACACGGGCCCCAGCGGCCGCCTGGCCCAGCTGATTAGAGCTCCCGTCTAGTCTGAGCCTTGTGGCGAAAGTCACAGCTGTGGGGCTCGCTCGCACTCAATACAACTCTGTTATTAGCCAGCTGTAGGCCTGAGACTACTTCTGTTCAAATTATAATACCTTTTAACCCTCTGAGCATTGAGGGCAGAGGGGGTTGCTGGCAGCAGCATAACAACTACTTTCCTCTTAGTCGATAATTGGGAGAAAGAGAAGAAGAGAGAAGGGGGGGTGGTAGGGGGGTGGAAATAAAGTTATTCCGGCAGAGGAGGGTGTTTACCTTGTTTTCCAACCGGGGTTGTGTTATTCCATATAAACCCACCTAGGGTAGGCTGGAATAATGGGAAATAGAAATAGTGGACATGGGAAAATTTCAAATAAATAAAGAAAGAAATAGAGCCTCAGACGGAAAGCACTGATTGTTGGGAGTTGAGGGGTGAACTTTCCGGGGGTGTCCGACAGATTGGTGCAGCCACATCAATATTTAGACAACTTTCCTGCTAAGATGCATCTGTCACTGTCTGGGGGGGGAAATGCTGAGGTACGAGTGTGTTTGTCTCTATAAAGCAAAAATATCTCTGTGTGTGATTATAAAAATGACCCCCTCCAAAAAAAAACCTACCTTCAACCAGTGGAAGAAGAGCAGAAAGACAGACAGACCCTTCTTGTTTTTTCCTTTTTAAAAGCAGGAGGCATCAGCTTGGACAGCAGAGTGGGTACAGTGCATTAAATTTTTATCTACTGTTCCTAATGCGAACTAAACCAGGGCCTTTAAAAATTGATGCCGCCACTTAAGGAGCTCACAATGAGGGAGATTTGATTATTGTACTTAAAAGAAATAAAATAAAATGTCAAGTTCGGCTCGAGCCGGAGCCGTTCCCTTGGCGTTATTCAAAGTGATGCCTCTTCAGAGCACCCGGCGGAGGCACTCGAGGAAAACGCGGCGTTTAAAACTCAAATGTCTTGATTAGGTTACAGAAAGCCTTTGATTTCCCGCACTGATCTGTGTTTTACACGGCGAGGACGTCCCCGAGTTGCAATTCTGCCCTGGATGATCCATCAGGCAGCAGAGCTCAGTGTAATCAGAATAACGGGGTGGATTTTGTGCAGCCTCAAATCGAGCACGGGGGGGGGGGGTTTACAGGCATCAGGTACCTCCAACAGGGCATTTGGGGCCAGAAGGGCACGGCCAAGAAGCAAGAGAAAAGCCAGCTTGGTTTGAGTTCCAACAAGTCCGTTTGGATGAGGAGGTGCTGGAATATTTTAAGCCAGAGCTGCACTTTGCACAGGAAGAGTGGGGAGGGATGAAGTGTGGCCACTGCTATTTTATTAGCACAAACCACAACCTAATTGCACAATGCAGGTTTTTCTTCTCTAGTGCCCACCTAGTTGTAGTGAAGACTTTGAACAGTATATATATATATATATATTAAATACATACACAAGTTCTAGATGTGCCAGAAAGCAACTTATAGACCCTTGATCTTTGCTACCACATCTACAGGTCCTTGTAAAGCCCATCCTCTGTATCCCTCATATGTGATATACATTGTGTTTGGGGTATAAATATGGAAATGTTGGTCAAAAGCTCGTTTTTTTAATTAATGAGAGCTAAGCACAAGAGATGAATAATATACATGAACTTGATTCTTAGTATATAAAGTAACAGAATCGTTGAAATAATGAAGTACCGAAACCTGAGACTTTCCCTTTGCAAAAATCTGCCCAAATAAGCTGCTCTTAACTTAAAAGAAATAAAAAAAAAAAAATATTACATAAATAAATAAATAAATCAAGTAGCAAACTGCAACATTAAAAGAAGCAACACTCAGTCTGAAAACTTAACCCTCTCCCACCGATACAATAAATCCCAACCCGTGTTTAATAAAGGTCAGGACTGGGGTTTGCCTCCCGTGTTATGAAGGAACATTCTATGCACAATTTAACATGTTTTAATATAAGAGCATTGGCTGTTTGCACTGTTGTATGTATTGAAAAAAAATTTCATTACACGAGGACAGGAAAAGTAATAAGTTACCATGGAAGCACGATGTACATACATGAGGTACATGTAACTTCAGACTTACACAAATGTTATTAAAAACATCCTCGTTTTACCCTCTAATTTATACCTTTACATGCTAAAATCGTGTGGATTTTTAATTAAAAAGTGGAAGCCCCCTAAATATTGTTCACATGTAGAAGGAAGGGTTTGTGTTTTGGTTCGAGGGGTTTCTCTTTTGGTGGGGGCAAAATTAAAGAGCACTGATGATGTTACTTTAATTGAGGGAAAATTAAAATAGTTCACCAAAGAAAATTGCACAAAACCGCCTTGGGCAGTTTCCAGGTAAAAATACATAAGTTAAACTGCTCGTTCTCATAAGGTGAGAAGGAATTTTGTAAGAAATCAGCATCTAAAAGTCTCCGTTTAAAAGCACATGCAAAGGCCTGGTTTAAACAAAACCAGCACAGCTGTGGTTGCTAAATCTCCTGCAGGGAAAAAAAAAAAAAAAAGGCACAAAAAAAGGCAAAAAACGCCCCAAATATCTGTTTTGAACCCAAATCAAGTATTATCCACGTGTGAAAAAGAAAGTCTTCCTACACAAAGAACTTCTCTGCGTCAACAGCAAAACAAATAAATACAAAAATCAAACTCTTCCTACCTACAGCTTCATCAGAAAGGCCTTTTTTGGCATCTAAGGAAGCAAATAAAGTCATCTTACCTGCACATGACTTCGTGGGTGAGCAACACTCTGCACATCTCGGGGTTCTTGTTCTGTCCCTCGTAAGTTATGGGCTACAAAAATCAGGTGAAAGGGGTTAGACAGGAGCATTAATTATAATAACGTTCAGGTGTGAGGGGAAGAGGTTTTTACCACTGCTCAGGCAAATAAATATCTCCCCCCAAAGCCTTGATGTGCAGGGAAAGCAGCTTTACAGAAATATTGGGGCAAAGGGGATAAAACCTGCAGTTCAGAGAGGGGAAAAAACGAGGCTGAAGAGCATTGTTTTTCAATTCACCTCAAAACCAGGTGTGGGATAGAGCTGGACAAGAGACAAAAATGAAGCAGAGGGATAAAAGCAGGCAGGGAGATGTTGAGGAGAAAGGAAGGGTGAGGTGGGACAGGGTAAGGGGGCACATCCCAGCTCTGCTCACCTGCTTGGTGACCGAGTCGATGAGCCTGACATAGAGATCCTGCTCGGTCCTGACACCTACAGCGAGGGAGAGGAGGAAGAAACAGCGTTGGGACGGGCGCCTTTCCCTCACCAGCAGCACAAACCCCTTTAGTTTCAGTGTTAAACCTTAATATTTCATCATTTACCTTTATTAAACGCCCTCAACAAGCCCGGGGAATTTTGTTCCCCGAGCCCAGGTAAACTCCAGGGCCCATCCCAGCGCTGAAGGGGCCTCACGGAGGGGGATTTCTGGGAATTTTAGGAATCAGTGGCAGCACCTGCAGCCTTTGCAGCCTCCGGGAGGGCTGGGAGGGGGACTCACCGTTGCTGTAGAGGAGCTGCAGTTTGTAGTGTGTGCCGTTGTTCGTCTTCTCGTTGCCTTGCTCCTGAGGGGGAATTAAAGAAAAACCCTTCCAGAACTTCCACTTGGCACATTTAAAATGCAAGAGAGCTGATAATCGTGATGGAAGTGACAACAAAGTTCATTAAAATTCCGAGAGGTGAATCCACTGATTGGGATGTATTAACCTTCCGAGTGACCCAGGACAAACTACAAAATACTGCTGACATCTTTTCCTGCAGGAGTTCAAGAACTTCTCTCCCTCTCTTATTTGCCATTGTGCTCTCAACTTTTTCAAGGCAACACCCTGAGAAGAATTTGTGCATTTCAAATCTAAAGCAGGGGGAAAGCTCAGTGAGTTCGGTTTCTGACCTGTTATTTTGAGTCATTATTGAGATTTGTTTCCTGAAGGTTGTGTTACAGGGATGTTTCTTGCTTGTTTTGCCTTTTTTTTTTTTTTTTTAACAGCAATTTCCTATAAGATAGTTATTTATGATTCACAATTTCTAAAAAATCTTGTCCCTGTCTAAGAAAATAATTGGAAAAATGCAAAGTGGTCAAGACACGGATTTAAAAATAAAAAGCAAATGCTTTTCAAGTCCTGCCAGTTATCCTGGACTCTTAAGAAATATATATAATCAAACTCAACAGAGAATATAACATATTACAGGTGAGATTCCACTTCTGTTCAGGTACTAATAAAGATCTAATAGGTACGAAAAAAAGAAGTGCATTTACCCCCTATGAATTTTATTTCATTTTTAGTGGGTGTATGAAACTCCCACCGTGTTCCTGACATAGCAGTGGCTTCCAAGCTTTTTTAACTACAGCAGCACAAAGAGGGCAACAGCTCCAGGAAAGCACCTGAACCCTGAGCAAGCTCTGGTTGTGTTTTGTCAGGGACAACAGGTATTACAAGTTATCAGCTCAGTGTAGGGGGGGAACATTAAATTTGGAGAGGAGAAGAGGAAGAAGAAAGGTAACAAGCCTTACTTTATCATTTTCTACAAAGTCCACAAAAGCTGTCCTCTCTATTTCCACGGGCTGCCCCTGTCTGTCGTAGAGAGCCAGAACAAAGTGAAAGAAATTGGATTTCCTCAAGTTGGAGGGTGGCTGCTTTTCAAAGTGGGCTCTGGACAAAGCTACTCCGCTGTGGAGGAAACACACGGGATGGGGTGAGGGGGGAGAGACAAAGACATTACCAGGTTGTGCAGCAGTATCAGCAAAACAACAGAAAAGGCAGGACACGCTCGTTTCTGTCCCCGGTCCCCGCCGGGAGCCGGGCGGGACGGGGCTGTCGCTGAAATGGGAGTTCGGCTTTCCCCGCTGTCTGTACCCGAGGACAACAATCATTTACAGCCCCTCAGTGTTAAAGAAGTTATTGCTAAATGCACTGAGTGTTCCCTTCCTCCTCTACCTGTTTTCTCGCCCGTCACACTCGTGGCCGGAATGCAGCAGGGTGGGAAGTGGCTGCGGGGTGTCCGAGAGTCTGGAAGTGCTCCCTGCACATCCCGCTCCCTTTTCCCGCAGGCAAAACTAAGCGACCTTAAAATCTTTCCTACAGGCGCGCTGTCAACTCGAGGACACCCACATTTGGGGCAGAGACAACTAGTTTCAAGCAGGGCAGCCACTTTCCTCAGCAGCGAAGTTTGTCTTTAGTCACTGAGTTACTTGAACCGATTCCCGGGACTTCAGTCTCTGATTTAAGCGGAAAGAATTTAGAGTCGGGTTAATCAGCCCTTGCCCAAATCTTGTCCCTGAGTGCTGAAAATGCAGGGATGTTTCCCACGCATTTCCCGGCTTGGAAAGATTCAAATGCTTGTGCTTACCCACAGTATCCCTCGCTGCAGCTTTATTTCTTCATGAAACTAATTGTAGCTCCCTCTCCCTAAAGCCGGTTTCTACTTACTGCAGAGGAAACAGGCGCACATGAGCACCTCCATGTTACTTAATAGACAGATTAAGCGTCTGACAGCCTAGTTAAGAGTCAGAACATCTTTGTTTTGCAGTCCCCAAAACAGCTCCACAGCACTGACAAAAAGTGTTTTGACTCTTTCGGAGAACCGCAGATGTTTCCCCGTGTTTCCCTTGCCAAATAGGTACGGTGTGAACTCACCACATCCGCCACAACTGCACCTAGTTTGGGGCTTCCTCTCATTCTGCGTGTAAAAACTCGCGTTTCTTGGTTTATTACGAATCTCTGCAGAAAAACCTGGCGATGCCAGCGGGCAGCACAACCGCGGGCTGCACCTCCACCGCTCCCGTGAATTAGAGGCTTCTCAGGAGCCCTTTCCTTTTACTTTCGGTTTCCTCGGGAATAAACCTCCTTCCCCTCAGTCGCATTTATTAAAGGGTCTATCGACATCCATAAAACTCTGATAACTCCTCCCCTGGCGCTTGGAAAACCTCGCTCCCGGATCAGGCCGTGGGTGGGGGCACGGATGTACTCTTTCTAAAACGTCCCTGTTTCAGCTGAAGTCTCATCTGCTGTTTCGTGCCCTTCACCTTGTCTCCCTACTAAATAAAACCCGACTTATTCCCGGGGTTCCCAATTTAGCCTTCCCCGACGCTGCTACTTTTTTCTTTTCTTTTTTTTTTTTTTCCTTTTTAACTTTTTTTTAAGGCTGTTCAGAGACCGAGGAGGAAAATAAAATATCTAAAAGGGTTTCATCCTTTTACCCCTAACGGGAAGAGACTGGAATAACTGTCCTGTGCCGACTCGGCTGGGAAGAGAAAATAAAAGACGGGCGTGGGGGGAGATAACTCGCCCAAACAAGTAAAGAACAAACAGTTTCGGGGTGTTCGCTGGCATCTGGGCTCAGCAGAGACCTCTCGGACACTCGGGCAGGTGCTCCGGGCAGAGGGATGCCCGCGGGGCTCCGGGATATCTGTGCCCTCCTCTGCTCACCCAGCCCCTGCTCTGCCTGCCTGGCTTAGTCTGTCACCCGCCTCGAACCCACGGGTGAACATTTCGGCAACGGCCACGGCGAACTAAGTAAAAGAAGATGGGCCGGAGGTTTGGGGGGGAAGATCCACATTTCAGTTAATTCTAACTCGGTCCCCTCCTATCCGGCTGCGTGACCCGGGAAGCGGGAAGGAGTGTTCTGTATCTCCGGGTACAACCAACCCACTGCCCCAGCATCTTCCTGGTGCAGAAAACGAAAGAAGGATCCGATCTCGCTGTCATCTGAGCCCCTGCACGGGGTTTTAGGACTCTGATGCTCTCCGGTTTTGGAGCGCTTCTCCCTTGCTCTACTGCTACCACCTTCAATTTGCACTGACTAGAGGAGACCGGGAGCGGGACAGAAAGGGAGAGAGTAAATTTAATATCAAATGCAAACAACAAGGAGTAAAGGAAAGGCTTGCTTTAAAAAGGAAAAAAAAAAAAAAAAAAAGAAGAAAAAAGAAATAAAACGCAGGGGGAAAGTGGGGAAGAAATAGTCACGGTTACCTTTGTGCTGCTACGTTTGCATCCACAACCCCAACGTTTCTGACCCAGGACCTGACGGAATCCATCTCAGAACCTAGAGATTTATCTTTCAGAATTGGTCCTCTTCCTAAAGTATCTTGAATCCCAAACATTTAAAAAGTCTATTCCAACTAGCAACAGTTTCCTTTCGGGAGATAAAGGAGAAGGGAAGAAAAAAAAAAATACAAAAAAAGAAAAGCAAAAACGACGCAGCCTTTGAGTCTGACACACACAAATCCCAGGAAAGTGAAGTTCAGCTTTCAAACCAACTCCTTCTGCTTTTTAACGCTACGCGCTTTTAACGCCTTCGAACCGGGGCAGAAAGTTTCTCCTCTTGCCAAGCAGAAGTTACGCCGACTGAGCCTCGCCCGGTACCACCATCCTTCGAGGAGCGAACCGCATCCGCGAACCGGCCGCCGCTAACGAGGATCACCTGTTTCTCAACAGACCGCGGCGGGGAGAAAGGATTGATCGCCGCCTAATCCGGGAAAGGGGGGGGGGGAGAAACACCAGGAGGGGGGTGGATAAAGCGGCGGCGGGGAGGCGAAGGGACGGAGCGGAGCGAGCAGCGCGTGGTCCCTCCCGCGCCCGCGCAGCGCCCGCGCCATCAACGGCACACGGCGGGAGCGCGCACGGGGGCGGGGCCCGACGCCCTATAAGGCGATCTCATTTGCATCCCGCGCCGTGATTGGTCGGGGCGGGAGGCCGAGCCCCGCCCCCTCCGTCACGCCCGCGCCGGGAAGGGGCGACGGGGATGTCGCGACAGGGGAGAGGGATGTCGGGATGGGGGGAGGATGGTGGCGGGGGGGGGCACCGGCGGCCCGGAGCAGGACGCCCGAGCTGGGCGAAAAGCGGCGGGGCCGGAGCGGGAGGAGCGCGCGCGGTGCCCGCCCGCGGCACCGCCGAGCACGGGCTGGGAACGGCGGGGCTGCGGCGATGGGGGATTGGGATGGGGTACCGGGATGGGGTACCGGGATGGGGGATTGGGATGGGGGACCGGGATGGGGTACCGGGATGGGGGACCGGGATGGGGGACCGGGATGGGGGATTGGGATGGGGGACCGGGATGGGGTACCGGGATGGGGGACCGGGATGGGGGATTGGGATGGGGTACCGGGATGGGGTACCGGGATGGGGTACGAAATGGGAGGTCGGGATGGGGTACCGGGATGGGAGATAAGGATGGGGTACGGGATGGGAGATCGGGATGGGGTACCGGGATGGGGTACCGGGATGGGAGATCGGGATGGGGTACCGGGATGGGGTACCGGGATGGGAGATCGGGATGGGGGATTGGGATGGGGTACCGGGATGGGAGATAAGGATGGGGTACGGGATGGGGTACCGGGATGGGGTACCGGGATGGGAGATCGGGATGGGGTACCGGGATAGGAGATCGGGATGGGGTACGGCATGGGAGATCGGGATGGGGTACCGGGATGGGAGATCGGGATGGGGTACCGAGATAGGAGATCTGGATGGGGTACGGGATGAGGGATCGGGATGGGGTACCGGGATGGGAGATGGGGATGGGGTACCGGGATGACCCGGCAGCCCCGCACAGAACGGTCCTGCCACTGAACGCACAAACCGGGCTGAAAGCAGCGGGGCCGGAGCGGGAGAAGCGCTCCCGGTGCCCCCCCCCCGGCACCGCCGAGCCCGGACAGGGCGACCGTGGGTTTATCGTGATGGGTTGTCGTGATGGTTTATGGTGATGGCCCGGCAGCCCCGCACGGAACGGTGCTGCCGAGAACGCATAAACTGTGCTAAAATCAGCGGGGCTGGAGAGGGGCGAGCGGGAGAAGCACTCCCGGTGCCCGCCCCGGCACCGCCGAGCCCGGCCAGGGGAAGCGCGGGTTTGTCGTGATGGGTTGTAGTGCTGGGTTATCGTCCTGGATTACAATGCTGGGGTATCGTACTGGGTTACAGTGCTGGGTTATCGTGCTGGATTACGATGCTGGGTTATCGTGCTGGCCCGGCAGCCCCGCACAGAACGCCCAAACTGGGCTAAAAGCAGCGGGGCCGGAGCGGGAGAACCACTCCCGGCGCCCGCCCTGGGGCAGCCGCAGCCCGGGCAGGGGAATGATGATTTATCGTGATGATTTATCGTGATGATTTGTCGTGATGGCCCGACAGCCACACACCGAACGGTGCTGGCCCAGAAGGCACAAACTGCGCCTCCAAAGCAGCGATCGCTGCAGCTCTGCCCGCGCTGCGCTGCCAAAGCCGCCGCACAGGTTTAGTTGGCTGGTTTGGTTTCGGGCGCGGGATTTAAAAATTAAAAGTGCTCGGAGGGAGAGAAATGGGTCCGCGGGGGGGTTGTAGGAAGGGGCTGCCTGCAGGGCAAGAGCCAGGCAGACACTGCAAGGCACCCGGCAGAGCCCGAAGTTACACCACGCGAGCTGTCAGACATCGCCTTAAAACTTTTTATAACATCCCGTGAAGGCAAAATTTCCCATTAAAGGAAACTGGAGCTCGCCCCAGCCCAGCCCGCTGTGACCCCGGACGATACCTACGCCTGCATTTATTTTAATTTTTTTTTTTTTTTTTAAACCGCTCTGCCTTGGCGATATTTTCCTCCTGGCCCTTTTGTATTCTGATCCGTGTATAGATCTGCCTCTGAAACCTATATAACACCAACGCGAAAACAGATTTCAAGACAATGAATGCAAATCTGTGCTCAGAGACCATCTGCCAGATGAGGGAATCAGATGTTCGGTGGTTAAAGGGACAGCGCAAGGATTTCCTTGACTCATTATGTTCAGCTCCTCTCTTTAACCTGCTTTGTTGGTGTTTTGGGGTTTTTTTGGGCTTTTTTTAACGGGATACAACTATAATTTCCATTTCAGAATAAATCCGGACTCCTTCCATCCACGTTCGGCCGCGTTTCAAAAAGCCACCTATTATATACTAGATTATTTTCATAGAGTTTCATACAGTTCTCTGCTAAAAGAATCGCAAATTAAAATCTTCCCATAAAACTTTCATAAAAATGTATCCTTAATTCAGGCACGACTAAGGGCAAAGCCGGGACTCCGATTTATTCTGTCTAACATAAGTGACAGACATGGTATTGGATGAACTAATACATCTCACCCAATCTTTGTTCAGGGAAATTTGCCATGCTAACCCACCTCCCCAAATTGATAAATATGCAGGAAGTGATTTTGCCAGGTTAGCAAAAGGCGAGCCTGGCGTTATTTTAGCGTCGGAGAAAAGCAACAGCATTTTGACGGTGCTACAGAGGGGAGGCCGGTCTTTGCAGATACAATCTCAGCATCTTCGAGATGCCATTTCTCGGTACTAAAGAAGCCCGATCCAACCAAAGGGGGTAAGATAAATTAAAAAAAGAAAACCGTGAGAAAAGCACAGCGTACGTGATAAATACACAGGCGATGGGAAGGTATATTATGGTGATTTTTTTTTTTTTAACCATTTCGCAATAGGCGTGGGTACATTTCCTCGAATGAAAGCCCCCTCTTTGTCCTAAGATCGTTTTTGGCGATGCCACTCCGACGGTTCCTGCGTTTATTCTCAAACCTGAGGCAGGGACGGGAGGGGAGGGGGGCGGAATTCCCACTCGGTGTAACCTTGGCCGACGGATTCACAAGGAGAGAACGTTCCCTGATAACCGAAGCCTCTCGCTCCTGGGGATAAAGCCGAGCCTGTCCCTGCAAGGTCGGGGCCAACCCAGACGCTCGCTCAGCTCCAGCCCGGTGGCTCCAGACCCCCGGGACGGTGCCAGCGCCGGGAACAAAAGGGGCTCGTGTGCCGTGGCCCCGGGGGACCCCCGCTTTTAGGGATTCATGGCGGGTCAGAGGGCAGGGCGCGGGTCAGAGGGGATGCGCTCCCCTCGCCCCAAACAGCTGCCACCACAATTCTGCACTTCAGGCACAGAAAATGCAGGGATTCGTCCCCTCCCGGCCCCGGGGTGCCCTCCCCGCGATGGTGGGGAAGGAGATAGGGGTCCCAGCGGGGACTGTCGGCCCTGGGGTGCCCTCCCCACGATCCCGGGGGGGGTTGTGAGCGACCCCGGACCCGCCGTCTCACCTCTCCGGGCAGAGGCAGCGCTTTAGGGGACATAATTTTCTCCCCCCCCCCCCCCCCAACTAAGTTTCTCGCCTTTAAGACACGCTGCAGGAGGACAGGAGTCCTTAAATACTTCTGAAATTACAGGCTCCTGCTCTAGATTCCGCATTTCAAGCCCAAATCGTGTTTAAAGCGAGTGAAAAGCCCTTCTCTCCGACTCTTCAGCTGTAAATTCACCCGGTAAAAGAGGCGTTTGTACCCGTGCAGCCGCCGATAAATCGGGATTTGCACTTTGGAGGTTCCCTCGGTTCGGCTCAGGGAGTCGGATCCAGCGGCAGGTAAAAGGCACCGCGGAACTCCGGGAGGAAAAAAAAAACCCTTCCAGCCCCGGCGAGGACCCGCCGGTAAAGAGGAGGGAGCCTCCAGCAGCGCATCTTCCGTGCCGTAAATACAATTAGGGGCATAAACGGCGGCCGAAGGTTTGGGGAAGGGGCTCTCGGAGCCGGGAGCGGATCCGACTCCGCGGTTCTCCGCGGTGGGAGCGGCGGGGCGGCCGCGGAGCCCCTTCCCCGAGTGGGGACGGTGCCAGCCGGGCATCCCTCACACCCCCCCGGGCCCCCCGCAACTTTCCGGGTTTCATTCCGTGAGTCGCTCCGAGCGATTTTCTTCCTCTTGACTAAAAAAAAATAGAATTAAAAAAAAAAAAAGCAAAGCAACTGGTTCGGTGAGCGCTGATCATTTCCTTCTGGAGGGAGAGCTGTTCCCCTCCAGACTGCCGCGCCCGTTCCCACATGCCGGGGTCAAAATGACAGGTGAGGCAGTTTTGACGTGGTGAAGGGATGCTCGTCTTTGTTAGCGGGTTTTTAGCAGCGTCGTTTCACGCACCGGAGTCAACTTTCACTCCTCGGCACATCTCAGCAACTCCCAGCAGGAAGAAATGCGTATAGGGGATAACACCTAAGGCATTTAAAAGCATAAGTTTAAACTAGTATTGTTTCCTCTCACGTTTAAGGAGCGAAGTGTCAGGTGAAAAAGTTAAACTGCGCCTAAAGACGACACTTAGAAGGCAGCATTTAATTCTTGTTCCATTTAATTTGTGAGAATTCACCAACCTTCAGGTGTCTCGAGGGAACGAATTGTAGGTTAAAATTATCAGTGTCGGAATGGAGAAGGATAACTAATCTTTGCCCCTTTATCCACTAATCTCTCTGGAAGGTTCATTTTTCCAACACATCTCTACCGGAAAAGTAAATGTGCCCGTTAGGAACGTTCCTTCAAGCTGATAACAGCTTAAAGTTTTAAGCCATCCGTGCTCAAGCACACATCAATCACACTTTGGGCGCTATAACGGTGTCTGACAAACAAAGAAGTCCCCGAAAATAACTTTCAAGAGCCCAAGATAAGCATCAACCAAAGATTGGCGTGCACGGGATACCCCGAAACAGAAACGGGGCTGCGAGAAACAGGACCAGGCTGAGTCCTGAACTGGGGAATGGGGAGGGTGTGGAGGCAGTCGGAGCTGGATGAGGACTCTGCTCTGCCTGATGCAAGACTACTCTGGATTTACAAACTCTCGATTTAACTGCAATAAGAACGTACAGAACTTAAGGGGGGGGTGGAGGGGGAACATTCTTTAAAACGCTTTTAATAGGAGAGGCTTAAAGCAGCTCAGGTGCCCCCAACTAAATCCTGAAAGCACATCGAGTTTTAAACTGTGAAGGGAAAGTGCAGGACAAGGACCAAAGCGCTGGAGTGCTTTTGGTGACATTCATTATGAGCCTGGTTTTAGACAATCCACACCCAGGTTCTCTCAGAAAAGAACTCCCCACCTGAGAGCTGGAAAAAGTTGAACCCCCAAGTCTAAAATAACTGAACCCCTCCAAGTATAAAATAACTGATCCTCATCACAGAACTCCCCCATCCCTGGCATTCCATCAGCAAACAAACAGAACCCCGGGTTTAGAGCTGTGAAATCGTGAGCTCTACCTGCTCCCTGCCTCTTTCTCTCCCCCTTCCCTGTGGCACCATAAAGACATTATTTACTGGAGGCAGCTCCCCCACACTCATCAGCCCTCACAAACTGAGCTTCGGGGATCCCACCCATCACACTCATCACAGTGAACAAAGCAGTGCTTTCAAACTGACAAATGCACGAGCAAACATTTAATAACTTCTTCTCCACCTCATCCTTCCCAAAAGAGAGAAAATATCTTATCCATCAGATCCTCTTTGGAGTCTCCTATTCGTTCCAATAAGTGGGTGCTTTTTTCTCTAGAACAGGAAAACACATCTGCAAGGTTTTATATCCAACCCTTTTTTTTTTTTCTTTCCTTTTAAAAGATACTTTTACTGCCTTTTGCCTCGCACAGCTCTTGGAACACGTTAGCAAATAATATTTTACCGTGGGGAGAGTATGTTCCATTTTATTTTATAATGCAGATTTGAGAAGTCGTAGCACTGAAGTTTGTTTTTCTAACCACATGGAGGTTTGAAGCAACAAGCACATTCAGGAAAAATGCTTTAAGAGGGTGTATATTTGTGCTGGGATCCTCTCTCTCACTTTGCACTTTATGGAAAGCAATCAAAGTCAACTTTTCAATATTACTTTGTATATAAACTGTCTAAAATAAGCAGTTTAGGTTATCCCAGCCTTTCTAGGTCCAGGTATGTACTTAGGATCCAACTCCAGCTGTCAAAAAGTCTCCACAACAACCAGATAAACACAAACACGCTGGAGATCAAAATTAAATTAATTCATTAAGGTATGAACCAAATAAAAGTGGTCCCCAGTAATACAAACCTTGTTATACTGGCACTTAACCTGCTTTAGTCACTCAAGTGGTCTTACAAGAATTACCTGACAATACAGGCATGCTTAACCTCCTGCTCAAACATCTGTACAGCCAGGGCCTAATTTTTATTTCTTGACTCCACTGAGTGCAGCTCTGCCTTAAACAGGTGTCTCACTTTAATTACATGGATAGTCACTCCGAAGGGATGGCACAGGGACACTTTGCCTGCTCAAAAGTCAGCAAACCTTGCAGGATAAAACCTTGATTTTTAAAGAGTTGAAAAATGTAAGAGCTGCAAACACCTGCTGATTTGGGTGCTCTCAAGTGACAGGGATATAAAACTGCTTTGATGCAAACCAGCACTGTAGCAGGAATATGCAAACTGTGTTTAATTCCAAATTTGCCCAGTTGATAGAAAAAGGAGGGGGGGAGCACATTAGGATTAGGAAAATGTCTTGGTGATGTTCAGTAATCACAACAGTGACTATTGCAAAGTTTCCTGTGTCGTCTTTTAAAGCATCTGCTGACAGAAACTAATGCACAACACCCAAGAAATCTAATCTAATCTGTCTATTCCTACAGTCTTCCAAGAAAGATGCAGTAAAAAGCTCAGTGTGTTATAATTAGAGTTTTACAGCCTTGGAGGGACAGCTCAGCCCTTCTCTGAAGCACATTAAACAAAGAAACTTCAGGTTCCGTGGTGGGAACAGAACTGGTAACACACCCACCTTCAGAAGGGTTTGTACCTCAGCCCATTGCACCCTGAAAACTGCCAAATTCCACAGCCAGGCTCTGATGCTGAGAACATTTGCACTGCAGGGAAGCTGATGGTGCCCAACACCAGCTCCTCTCACGGGATCTTCCCGTGGTTTATGCCCCATAACTACTAGAAATGTCAAATACAAAAGCTCGGAATTTAAGTCACCAGGACCTGGGTTAGTCCAAACGTTACCTTCCAGGAGATGAGAAATCTGCCCAGGGTTTTGTGCCTTCTGTGCTGTTTAATTACAGGTTACCATTGGAACTGTTACTATCATCACTGATTTTAAGTATTTATATTAAAGAGCAATGGCTTTGAGAGTTACTCACAACTAAATGATTCTGAAACTTAAAAGGATTTGATCAGCCTGGGGTAAAACATCACATTTCCATCAGTTGGGTAAGGAAAAGTAATACATTTTACTGGATAATCTGATATTACTAATGTATTTCAAGAGAAAGCACTGCTTGCTGGAAGGACACAGCCACAGAAATGTTTTCAGATGGAAGCCTGGAGCTTGTTCTTGCTGGAACTGATCTTGCTGCAGATTATGAATGGAAGAAAGGGAATGATATGCCATATGCTTCAACATATTCCAGCCTTCAGATGCTCCCAACACATGCTCCTGAAAACAACAGAGGGTGTTTTCCTTCCCTGAAGCCAAAGAATGCACGTGGACCACAGGGCTGTGGCTGCTCTGGGTGATGCTCTGAAAGCCTCTGAATGTTTTGTTGTCGTTGCTGTCCTGTGGACTGGGGAGCAGCAAAGGTTATTTTTGCTCTTCAGCATCACCTTGATGGCAATGAATGTCAGAAAAGGGGTGAGGGACCATTGCTGTGGGTGGGTTGAGCAGTTTGCTCTCTACCTCCACTGAGATCTCACACTGGGGACTGAACAGCAAATGATGGGGCTCTCACCTTTGTGCTTTTATACCAACCTAATAACTGAGGTCTAATCCTGATGGAATAAAGCTCCTTCACTGCGCTGCTCACGATCCAAACAATAAAAGAAACGATGAGGGGAGAGAAGATAAAGCAGAGGCACAGACAGAGAGGCCAGGAGGAGAAAATATAACCTCAGAACACCTAAGAACACACAGTGTAACTAGTGAGCAGCTGAAGGACAGACACTTGCCACCCACTGACTTTCCCCTTCACTACAGCCCTGTCTGCTCAAAGAATGCTCCAAATCCTCACAGGCCAGGCCAGGGGGGAGGAGAACATCAACCTGCAGGAGTGACAGCATCCTCAAATATGGGCCATGCCTTAAACCTCAAAGTCCCTGATGCTTTAGGGGCTTGTGCCCCAAGATCTGAGATCCGAGCTGCAAGATCTGAGATACAAGTTTGGAGCTGCAAGATCTGGGGTGGGAGTTGGAAGATCTGGGGTTGGAGTTGGAAGATCTGAGGTTGGAGCTGCAAGATCTGGGGTTGAAGTTGGAAAATCTGAGGTTGGAGTTGGAAGATCTGAGGTTAGAGCTGCAGGATCTGGGATTGGAGCTGCGAGATCTGAGGTTGGAACTGGAAGATCTGAGGTTGCAGCTGCAAGACCTGAGGTTAGAGCTGTGAGATCTGGGGCTGAAATTGGAAGATCTGGGGTTGGAGCTGCAAGATTTGGGGTTGAAGTTGGAAGATCTGGGGTTGGAGTTGGAAGATCTGAGGTTGGAGCTGCAAGATCTGGGATTGGAGTTAGAAAATCTGGGGTTGGAGCTGCAAGATCTGAGCTACAAGATTTGAGACTTGCTTGACTCTCTGACACAGAAGGCTGGGTGGTGCCCTAAGATCAAATCTCCCAGCAGAAGCCACTGGATTTTGCCCCAGGCTGGGCACAGACCCTCCCAGAGCCCAGGTTTGCTCTGCTGACCCTGTTTGGGCTGGGCAGGGCTGGCTCAGTGGAACAAACCCCCCGTGGAAGGCCGGGCTGGAAGAGCAGCCCAGCACATCCAACCCCTGGAGGGGGAAAAACCCATTTCCCGGGATGGTTTATGGCATCCTCTTTTTCCCCACGTAGAACATGAATAATGTTAATGGTGACAGAGCCTACAGGCAATAAAAAGGCCTTTGCAGGTATCAAACAGCTCCAAACTTTGCTTTGGCTCTCTGCCAGCTGCCACAGCCAGCCAGCACTTCCTACCCCAGCACCAGTGACCAGTAAGTAATTACATGGTCTTACTGGTTCCCAGTGAGAAAACACACAGAAAACCTATTACTTTTTGATTTCTCTTTTTTTTAATCACCTGAAAACCAGAAAGGAAGGAATTTTTTTCCCAGACACACGCCCTTGCTTTTCAAGATGTATTTCTAATGGATAAGGGAAAATCTCATTATTCACTTATTCAGCTGCCAAGGCTCCAAACAAGAACTTAGGTTGGGAAGCCAGACAATGAAAAATTTTCTACTTTTGTTATCATCCCTTGTCCAAAGAGCATGTGAAGGCTCAAACCAAGTGTCCAGGGCTCCCCAGTGCTAAACTGTTCACAGCATTTTTTAAAAGGATTTCTAAAGAGAACCTTCTTGTGGGAAGAAATTAAAAAAAAAAAAAAGATGAAATAAGAAAGAAATCAGATTTTTTTTGAGGAATTAGAATTGCACAGCATGCAGCTTAAGCAGATTTGGCCAAGTGGTGAGGAGCTGCATTTCAAAGCAAAAAACCCACATTCCACCATCTCCGCTGCTATTCCCATTTTTGAAGCAGCACACAACATCACCAATGAGACAAAACATTTTGTGTAAACTAATAAATCATCTTAAAAACGTTTCCAATTTCACATCTCCAGATCATAAAAGCAAGAATCAAGTTTCCTTCATTGAAGGAAGTTTCCTTCGTTCCCTTCAACGCAGAGCCCAGTTTGGAAGAGGGCTCTTGGAAGAATTACCCCAGATAATTTCTTCCTGTTTTCCCTTCATTTTCATTTCCTGGTTATTTTTTCCCTGGTTTTGTAGACCACTGTGAGCTAGTTTCCATAAAATTATAATCCACTAAGAGTTAAATGGGGTTTTTCTTCCTTATTCACACACAAATTGACAAAAAAACCATTTCAGTGAACACCCAAGTGTAACAGTTATCCAACACCCCACAGGTTTTTCTTACACTTTGGGATTGAAGGCATCAAGAAGCCGTAAAAATGGGCTGTTTGATGCCATTTTCATTGTTAGTTTTTCCCTTTTTAAAGCAAGCACCAAGGCCTGTTTCTCAGCACCCACAAATGCTGTGTCACCCCTGCTCAGTAAAAAGGAGAAGCACATGGAAGATCAGCTGCAGAGATGGGACTGGAAGCTCCCGGATTCTGGGACAACCTGATCCATGAACACGTGAAAATACGTCCCCAGGGCTCAGTTATTGGCACATTTGCCACATACCCTGCAAAATCACAACGTTCAGGGAGCAAAACCATCGACAGCCAAGGCACAAACATCTGTTTTAAGGAACACGCCGTGGGCTGGGAACACAACAACCTCTGCCTTTCCACCCAGGATTGGTGAAATGAGCCAAGTCCAGTCCCTTGTATGGACAATGTTATCCAAAAACTGGGATCACTGCACTCACACACTTACAGGAACACAGTGTGCATGAACATATGGACATTTATAACAAATTTATATGTCTAGCTTGCCACCAGAGGTAAAACTGCAGATACTGAGTGTTCTGCTCAACAGTTGGAAAGTTTCCACTTCCACACTTTTTTGTAAAATGGGAAATACAATTTGCAAGTCTTAATAGTTAACAGAACTGCTGCTTTACACCTGGCCTTATTATTTTGTGAGATAGGAACCAAATATTCGGTCATCTGACGTGTTTTAACACCTGCACTGATTTCCTGGCCCCAGGATCTTGGGGACATTTGTGGTTCATAAGTAGAACAGAGGAGGATTAGGGGGCTGGTGGGCTTGGGAAAGCTTCACCCTCAGTTTCTGCAGCACTGAAGTTGTGCTTGGACATCTGATCACTGACTTCACAACAAGCTCCAGCCTTACCCTTTGGCACAGCAAAACCCAAAGCACAGAAGGAAATTTCCCGTGTGCTGTTCAGTCTGGCCCAGAAAGTCCAGGTATCCAGTTCAGGATCTGTGTGTAAGTCAAGAAATACAGGTTGGAGGAAATCAAAAGGATGTATGTGTAGGTTAAATGTAAAAGTAGCAGCTGATAGAAAAGGAGATGCTCTTACTCACCATTCAGTTGACCAAAGCCAAACACAAAGGATTTAAAATGCAGTCTATGATTTAATCCATATGACACAATTTAAAGCTCTTCAGAACAAAGCAGGTCCATTCTGACCCCCATTTGCCTCCCAGCCTCCTATGAAGCTCACCTTTGGATCAAGAGGATTCCCAGAAGAGGGAAGGGGAAAGAATACCAAGCTTGTTTTAAACTTTCCAAAGCCTGAAGAGCCCGTCAGGCAACTTTCTCCTCAGGCAGACACGGATACTCTGGAAAGGAGGGAAGAGGGAGCTGAACTGAGCCCACACCCCTGCTGGGGAAAGGTGAGGTCAACAGGCTGGTAAGGCAGAAGCTCTGAAAGCACTGGAGAAAGGCCCTTAGAGAGGCCATGGGAAGGTCTGGGAACAGGCTGGACGAAGGAACAGCAGAACAGAACAGGGTGGTTGAACCAGTGACCCAAACTGGTCCCACCAGCAGCACTGTCAGCCAGCTGGGAGCACAGCAGCTGCCAGCACAGCCACGGGGGCAGGAGAGCCCTGTCCTGGAGCCCAAGCCTTGAAATCCACGTGGAAAGATAAAACTCAGATCTTTAAAATATTGTTAAGGTGGAGCTGGGAGGGTTCATTGACGTTTCCAGTCCACAGGAGCAGGAACTGGGCTCAGCAGTTCCACTGAGCCCCCATCACTCCAATCATCTCTGCAAGTTCATTAACTACAAGTCAAAGAAGGATTTTTTTTGTGCTGAACCTCTTGGCTTTGCAAACACGATGAGATTTCTTGAAATCCTCCAGAAAAGAGAGGATGCTGCTGAGCTGGGCACCACCTGCACACACTGTGCCTGCAAAGGCTGCACCACAAGTGAAAGAGAAGATGGAATGATAGATTCCCAATTTAATGCTCAGAAACAGAGGTCCATGAAATTTAAGCCACTTGCCCGAAGTCACACAAGAAAACAAGAACCCAACCCCATTTCCCACTTTGCAGAGCTGTTTTCCAGAGCACAACTGCCTTTTGTAGGGCTGGTAAATGTTATTCTAATGGCTTAACAACTAAGGCTGGGGGTAGCAGGAGAGGGAAAGTGATCTAAGAGAGAAAATAAAAGTCCCTCCCATCAAGAAGAGTATTTTACACCCCTGATTAACGATGCAAGAGAGTAAAATATTTAAAATGATATTTCCTTTCCCAAAACAAAGCTGGCACAGAAGACAAACCTGCAGCTCAATCATAAAAAAAAAAAAAAAAAAAAAAAAAAAAAAAAAAGAAAATAATATTGAAATCTCGGTATTTCAGGCACTGTTTACCTGGGCAATGCCACCACCTTGTGGTCTGCACAGTCACACACTGCTCCAATCTCAATGCCTTCACTAGTGAATAAACCCAGAGCTGTTTCTGCTCTCTTTGGAGAGAGTTCTGCTTAGATTTCACTCCTGAGCAGCCCCAGCAGCTCTGCCTGGGATGCTCTGATGGCATTTAATGCTGCACGAGGATTTACTCACTGTTCCTACAAATCCCTGTTCTCAACACCAAGCCACACTCCAGGACTGAATATAACACCTCCTACTCATGGAACCCTCAAAAAAGGGCCTTTTTTACTGTTATTCCAACAAAAACTCCTTTTCTGCCTTCTGATCACGCTGTATTCCAACAGGCTTTCCCATCTTAACTTTTCCATACAGCATTTTAAGGTCAAACTAACCCTCATAATATCTTGCCACTCCGAGCAGTAAATCTCCACTTGGCTTCCCAGGTGATCCTTGACAGAAATGTTTGCTCATTCTTTATGTCCTGAGCAGAAACTCAGTATTTTGGCACTATTTTAGAGCCTGGCACTAGTGGTGGGAGGATGGAACATTTCCTGACACACACAGGAGAATATGTCCTCTGTAATAATGGAATTACTTCAGCACTACTGGCAGAGTCAGATCAACAGCACGACAAAAGTTAATCCTCCACAAACTGAAAATATTGTAACTCCCAACCTGCTTTTTCCTGTCACAGAATCCTGTGGCAGAACCTGTAACTCAGCCACCCCCTGGAAGGATGGGGAGCACTTGGATAGCTGCTGGTCTGGGAGAAAAAAACAAAACTAGCCAAACAAAAATAAGGTTAAAACCAAACACCCCCTAACCCCTAACCTCCCCCCCCAAAAAAAAAATGGAAAACCAAAAAAACACCCCAACAACCCAAAAAACTGGGAAAAAACCCCAAAAACAAAAACCCAAACCAAAAAAAAAAAAGGTTAAAAAAAAGGAGAAAAAAATCAAACCAACCAGCAGAAACATCCCCAACAAAGACCACACACTAATTACTGTGGGAGTTCTAGTGGCAACCTCTCTGATGAATTTAAGGCACATCTTTTGGCCGTAAGGTTTTGGACACGCTGCCCATTTCAAGTATGAAATCATGCACATTTGGTAGTTTTTCCAGGACAGTAACTTGTTCTGCAGGTCAGTGGGGGCCACTGTGCCAGGCACTGGAGCAGGAATCCACTTTTACAGCCCCACTCAGAGAAATTTATGATGTTCTCAATCAAAACTGAATTTCATTGAGTCAGGGGCATGAGAAGCCTCCCTCCACACCGAGGATTTCGAGGATTTTGCCCCTGCGGGCACAAGTGGCAGGGTGGGTTTGAAGTGATGCCACCCACAGAAAGAAGGGGAAGCTCTGGCCCAGCCCACCCCAGAGCTGTTCTGCACAAAGTGGCACTGCCTTCTGGGTTAGAGCCACACACCAACAACCAGCTGGGGCAGAAAATGGAGGATTAACAAAATTAACAATCCCAGGTTATGCTAAGGAGGTCGTGCCTTGGAAGTCTGGCTGAAGATCCTCAGGTGGCAGGCAAAAAAAAAAAAAAAAGTAGATATCAAAGTCCTCCTGTTTGGTCACAAGACATTTATTGCAAAATTCAGTCCTACTCGAACTAGAAAAAGCAGATCTGAAAGGGCCATAAAGCTATAAAAGTGGGTTTGATGCCTCCTGCTGATTTAATGAAGACATCCTGTGTGGTGGCAGCACAGGTTCTTGCCAGGGCATGGGTGCACAGGAGCATTTCCAGCACTTTGCCCTGCCCTGAGCAGCACAGAACTGGCTCAGGGTAACACCAGAGCCAAGGGCACACCTTCCAAGGAAAGGACACTGCAGTACCTCATCAGGGGGCAGAATTATATCCTTATTATTAATTGAACTATCAATTTGGGCTGCAACTCTTTGCTGAAATAAAACCCTCCCCATTTCATACCTGTTTGACCAGCTAATTGTGTAGTTCCACTGGTTGGTTTAGCTCCCACCTGCCAAATAATCACAGATCTCAGAGAGTTTCACCCCAAACTAACCCCCTTCTTGGATAAAATAAAAGACATGACCCATCCAGTGGAAAATATCAAACCTGCTCTGGCACGACACCCTCTCTCCTCACCCCATCCCATCAGCTGGAAACCAGGGAGGGAGAAAAACAAGCAAGGAAAAAAAATGTAGAAATGATGGTTTATGCACAACGGAATATTAGTTTGTGTTTTCTATTCTTACCTGTCTAAACCCAATCTATAACTCTGTGATTTTAAGATAAATAAGAATATGAAGTGCAGTGGCTGCAGCTCCACCAGCAGACACTTTCTCTGCAATAAAATCATCTTCCATTTATCATGTACACTGGGAAAAAATAGAACTTAAGCAGAGAACATTGTGAATATTTATGAACTCCTCTTTTTGCAGGCCTTAGTGTTTTACCTCAGGATACCTCTAAAGACACTGTGGAGGAGTTTCACTGCTCATTGTTTCACCGTTACACCAGTTACAGTAAATCCAATTGAACTGGAAACCCCCCCAAAAAAAGGCCAAGGAGGTGTTATCACAAAAAAGAAGGAGCAGATTAACCCCATCACAGCCCTTCCCCAAGCACAAAAAGCAGTTTTTGGGCAGGATCACAGCAAACTGCAAACCAAAAAGAGGCAGCCACAGAAAAAAACCACTTTGAGTACCACAAAAAGGGGGGAAAAAAGGAAGCTGGAAGTGCTGCCCGGCTCTTTCTGGTGTTTTTACAGCACTTAAAATGCTATTTTACATCGGGGCCTTGAGGTGCCACTGTCAAGGAAAAATATTGTCTTAAGGACGAATTTCCGGCAGCAATTTCAATTTCAAAACTAATTTATTTGGGAGGAAGCGAATTTGAGCCTCCTCGTGTCGAGATTAACAAAGGTCCGGCAAAAAAAAAAAAAATACGGGGTTTTTATCAGCAGATCAGAGGTGGGCGTTCAGATCCTGTTTTCACAGCTGCAAATGCAGCAGGGCAGGCTGCAAAGGTCGGGCTTTGGGAAGCTTCCATAGGTGGCAGCATTACTGCAGGATTTTCGGGAGAAATCCAGAGGAGCAGGACGGTGCTCCAGCACCGACAGGAATCTCCCTTATGGGAAAAACCTTCTAGGAAATAATTACTTTATTCTGCAGTCGCTCAGCCCAGGCTGCCACACAAACCTGGAGGGAGGATTTTAAAATCCGGGAGAAAGGCTGGAATTCCATCCAAACAAGGCTGGATTGTTAATGTATAGATTTTAATAGGCCTGTAATTAATTACCAATAGAGTCAGGCTTTAATTCTAGAGGCAGAATTAGGGGGGTTGCCCCCCAACAGTCTCACTCACAACATAACATTTAAAGCCAGTGTCCCCCCACAATCCACAGAGCAGCAGAAACCTCTAAAAGCTGATTTTCCTCAGCTATCCAACTGCTTCATCAGCTTCATATGTGCACGTGATTCAGAATTCCTGCTTCCCCTTTCTCATCTTTATTTTAGGACCTAAATAAATGCCCCAAAGGAAGCTGCCTGTTATCTCTGTGCTGCTGTTCCACAGCTGCCTGAGCCCCTCATGCCTTTGCTTCCCTCTCCTGGCTGGTTTCATCCTAAAAAATAAGGAGAAAATGGTGAAGTACAAACCAATACTTTTAGAGAAGGGTGGAGAGATTCCCTGTTTCACAAGCTGTGCTGGATCATCAGTTGAAAACTGAGATTTGGGATAGAAATTGTGAACAGAACTTCTCCTCAAACCTCCCTCCTGACCCGGCTGAGCGTCCCCACACCGAGTGCCACCCTCAGGTCTGTCAAGGGCAAACACCCTGAGTTCCTCTGGAAAACCTGGAAGTGTGCCTGGATTCAGCATTCACCAAAATGCCACCTCTGTGAACACACAAACGGGACAGACCTGATCGAGTCTGTCCAGGATTTCTTTTTGAAAGGACCCAAAACAAGTCTCCAAGTCGATTTTTTTTTTTCCAATTCGATTCTCATTTGAAGCATTTTGAGAATTTTGACCTCAAAAAAACCACACCAAAACTTTACCATTAACTGGAAATCTCACATAAATTCTCATTTTGGCAATGAATACTTTATATTTTTGACTATACAGGTATGAAAGTTAGTTATAACTTCTCTAGGCTTCCCTCCTGTTTCACAGCATTTTAACAAACAGTTGCCATTCCTACTAAAAATAGGGGAAGTCTGAATTTTTCCTTTAGATATTCACAGAACATTTAAAAAATCTGATTTTTTTGTTTTTGTTTTTGTGACTCTCTATCTTTCTTCCAGCACAGTTCTTCTCCTTAATCTCCTCCCCATTTATTACATATATATAAAGAGAAATTCCCTCTTTAAAAAACTGACTCCAAACAAACTGCTACTCTTATTTTGGTACATTTGCCCAAAATTTTCTAAACACTCTCCCTAAAGCACAGGGATCTCTTGCACCACGACCCATCCTTGCTAGAAAGGATCAGATCAGTGCTCTGTGAGCTCCCCAAAATTCAGGGAATGACCAGGAATTGATTTTTTTTTCCTTAAAACCAACTGAAAAACACAACAAGCCCCCAGTTAATTGTTCTGTCCGGTCCACGGCCCGAACTTAATTAACTATTTAATTAAAGAAGGAATGAACTCTGTGAGCAGAACGTGGTGGGAGTCGTGTCATGAGCTCTTCCTCCTGGAGAGCAGCCAGGCAGGGAGGGAGCTGGGAGTGGGGATGGACAGGGAGCTGAACAGGAGCCAGAGTGTGCCCAGGGGGGCAAGAAGGCCAATGGATCCTGGCCTGGCTCAGGAACAGGGTGGCCAACAGGGCCAGGGAAGTGATTCTGCCCCTGGACTCAGCGCTGGGGAGGCCACCCCTGGAGTGCTGTGTCCAGCTCTGGGCCCTCAGCTCAGGAAGGACATGGAGGGGCTGGAGCAGGGCCAGAGAAGAGCAACAAGGCTGGGGAAGGGACTGGAGCACAAGTGCTGTGAGGAGAGGCTGAGGGAGCTGGGGGGGCTCAGCCTGGAGAAGAGGAGGCTCAGGGGAGACCTCCTCACTCTCTGCAACTCCCTGACAGGAGGGGGGAGCCGGGGGGGGGTTGGTCTCTTTTCCCAGGCAACCATCAGCAAGACAAGAGGGCTGGGTCTGCAGCTGTGCCAGGGGAGGGTTAGGTTGGAGATCAGGAAGAATTTCTTTGCAGAGAGGGTGCTCAGCCATTGGAATGGGCTGCCCAGGGAAGGGGGGGATTCTCCATCCCTGGAGGTTTTTAAGCAGAGACTGGATGTGGCATCAGTGCCATGGGCTGGGAACCACGGCGGGGTTGGATCAAGGGTTGGACTGGATGAACTCAGAGGTCTCTTCCAACCCAGCTGATTCTATGGTTCTGTGATTCCTCTTCTCCTCCCCTCCTCCCGGCATCCCCTCGGGTTTTGTCCCCTCAGCAGCACAGAGGCCTCTCTTTGTTGCAGCTGCAAACACTGGGGGCATTGACTGAAGTGCTCATGTGGCCAAAAATAACGGAGCAAGTGTCCCTTCTGTCCAGAGCCAGCCCTGTCCTCGTGCTTGGCACGGCCCTGGAAACCCTACACCTCCTCAGCTGGGAGAGACAACCCAAGAGCCTTGTGTACATTTAAAGGGACAATGACTTGGTTTTCCTCCACGTGCTGAGTGTTTTTAAAGGGTTTTTTATAGGCTGTGTATTTTTCAGAGAGGTATTTTTATTGTTCTCAGCCAAATTCCACGAAGGGGAATTGTTCCCTGCCTTGAATCTCCCAGTTTTATAGAGAATCATGGAATAGGGGAATGGTTTGGGTTGGAAGGGACCTCAAAGCTCCTCCAGTTCCACCTCCTGTCATGGGCAGGGACACCTTCCACTAGCCCAGGTTGCTCCAACCTGGCCTTGGACACTTCCAGGGATGGGGCAGCCACAGCTTCTCTGGGAATTCCATCCCAGCCTCTCACCACCCTCACAGGGAGGAATTTCTTCCCAACATCCCATCTAACCCTGCCCCCCTTCAGCTTATGATGTTTTCCATTTTGTTTTCTTTTACAATTTTTCTGACATCACATGAAAACTCACCCATAGAGCCAAAAGACTTACCCATAAAAACTTATCCATGGAGCCAAAAGACTTTCAGGTCTTAATCAGTAAATAACAATTCCAGTCATCCATGCAGGAAAAAAAAAAAAAAAAAAAAAAAAGAAGTTTCTTAAAAGTTGGGGGCAGTAAGATGACCAAAATGCATAAACCTGCCTAGAGAAACCATTATTTTTCCTACTTTTATTAAAAAAGGAAGGAAGAAATGAGATGACTTGCTTAGCTCATACAACAAATGAGAAATGGAACAGGGAAAAAAAATCCAGATCCCTTCAGTTCCTTGTCAGCCTTCTAGTGAAGAACTCACCCTTGATTTTTATAAGGAAGAACTATAGGATCAGTCTCTTTTTGATCCATGCTGGAAGATTTTCACTAAACAGAAATCTAGCCCAGAAATGGCTGCACTTCAGTGCAGATCTTAAAACTGATACAACTTGAAAAGCAAAGGGGGCAGTTCCAGCTTAAAAACATTATAAAGTCATTAGGATTGCAGATGACCATGGAATAAAGCTTGTTTCCAAGAGTGGCTAACTGTTTTTAACTTCCCATTCGACTCTGGGATGATCTCTGACACGATGCAAGTGAAAACACTCGCCTGGATTGTTCCGAGGACGTGGATCAGGACAGAGTGAGGAACAACAACACGGAGCAGTGCACGTAGCTGGACCCTCTCTAGGAGTCCTAGAGACATCAGAGGCTGGGAAAACAGAGGTCTGATGGTTTATTACTGCTGTCAACACAAGTCCTAGGTGGGTTGGAATGCTCCTCGTGGAGCTCTTGGTTTGAGTTGTCTCCTGGCCAAACCCACATTTCTAAATGCAGGGAGTAGCACTGGATAAACATCATCCTGGTTCAGGCAGAGTTAGGGATGTCAGGCTGGGCCCTGTGGATGGTGTTTTCCAATCCACTGTTTATTGCTGCCCCAGCCTCCCCCTCAAGAGAGTGTCACATCAGTTCCAGAGGAATTTGGTGAGGAATTCAGAATTAATGCATTTCGGGATTCGCTCACGGCCACGGGGTGAATAAACCCCCCATCCCAGCGACAGAAAAACAGGAGGCTTATTCCACAGGGGTCCCATTTGATTTGGAGCTCTGTGCATCACTCAATCCAAACATGCCACCAACCCCAGCAGCTTCCTCAGGCTGGGGAGGAAGGAGTGGGCAGGCTCTGGGAGCTGCACATTTGGCAGCGCTGGGTGAAACTGGTGCTACACCCAAGGCTGCTGCAACAGCTCTGCTGGCGCTGGCACTGCCCAGGGAAAGCAGGGGGAACAGAAGCAGAGCAAGAATCTATTTGAAGCTGCTGCAAAACGAGCACTGCAGCTTGATTTTCTGTGCTGGCTGGTCTGGTTTCTCGTGGCAGAGCCAAAGTCCAGTTGTCTCGTTCCTGCTCTGAAGAGACAATAGAGACACAGTGCTTTAAGCAAACAATTGCCTCCTTATGCAACGTTCCAGCCAATGCATGGAGAACTCTCAGCAAAAACACGGCCAAAAACAGAGAGAAAACAGGAAAATGAGAATGAGTAGGTAGCTGACTTGAGGAATGAAAGGCTCTTTTTGAGCAAGAGAGCAGAGACAAGGTGTTAGGGCTGTGGTACCTCGTGGTTTGCTGCTTCCTCTGAGGGCAGAGAGAGGTTTTTATGGGTACTTTAAACTGAAGTTGTGATGAATGTGCTAAAAAAACCTGGTGTGCAGAGGGTATCAGATGACAGGTTTTTAAAATGACCTGATTTGTGGAGGGTCCAGGTAAAACAAAGTTCTGATTGCAACAAGTACTTTGTTGTGCCATCATCTTGCTGAGGATCTCTAAAGATCCTGCCTGTCTCCAGTGTTGGGTAAGAGCAGGCAGAGAAGATTCTGTATTACATTTTATTTTTATGCTGCTAAGGGAAGTTTTCCAAGCTTTGAAATGCATTTTTTTTCTACAGTGTAGTGAAAAACTGAGGCCTTTCAAAACCCTTTTGTTGTTGCTTGGCAAAGTACAGAGAAAGAGACTCAGCTTTTGCTGATGATGGCCAGCAACAAATTTAATTAGGGCACTGGTTTGCAACGGGACAGGCTAAGTTCAAGATCTTGGGCAGAATCAAGCAGAACAAGAACTCAAACTGAGCCTCTTGTGGGAAACACTTGCTAGGAAAAAATCAAATTAAAACACTGTACCTTGCCTTCTCATCTTAGATCATTTCCTGGTGATCCCAGCCTTTCTTTACATAAAATGTTATAATTAGCTTCGTCTCCAGGTATGGTATGATATAATTGCCATCAATGTGTTTGATTAAAACTTATTCTTGTGCTCACAATATCGATAAGAGCTGCTCAAACACACTCTGAGAAACCAAACACTGCTTTGCTGAGCCCCAAATGTTTCATTTGAAGCCCTGCAGGCTCCGTGACCTTCCCCATGTTGCCTGGGACTGATTCATTGTTCCTGCAGCCTTTTTTCTTGGGTCTTCTTGGAAACACGACTGATAAACTTGTCGGGTTCCCAGAGCCCCTGCAGAGTTCCAGGGAACTTCCAGTTGGTGGGAAATATTTCCAGTTGCTGTCCAGTTTGGACTGAAACCGAGTTTTGGAAAGATGAACCAGAAATACTTTTACTTTTTGGGCAGAGGGTAATTTTCTGGCGCTGAATATTTCTGTGCATTCTTTTGTGGCTCAGATTTGCCTGGAGAGCAGCTCTGTATTTTCCAAGAGTAGCTCTCATTTGCCACCCAAATTCTTATCACTTCTTGCAGTTGTGATAAAATATGGAATGTGACAAACTGGGTTATTCTAACCTTGTGGGTTTGTCCATCAGGGCTGTTCAGCCTTGGATTCAGTGTCACCAAGTGGAGGAGGGTCTGTACAAAAAGCAGGAACAGGGAGCCTGGTAAGCAGGAAAACTTGGAAAGTCTGGTCTCCAAGACACATTTGCCTCACAGTTGGATTCTCCACTGCCTAGTAGGATGCAAACTTTGATTAAGATGTTTCCCACAGATAAATCACTTGAACACCACTTTTCCAGTGTGGATTCTCTGGAGTTCAACAAGCCCAAACTGTCTGTGCAGCCTCTGTCAGAGCAGGCAAAAATTCAATCCCATTTTCTTGAAGCTGTTGAATATCCTTGGAACATCCATTACTACAAACCCTAATTGGAATTGAGCTGAAAGCTCCTACGAGGAAGTGGACAGATAGAGAGCATGAACATGTCAGCCTCACCTTTAAGCAACGGGGAGGAGAGAAGATTACTTTTTATTTCAGTAACCAAAAAGGAGAAACAATGAAACTGCAGAAATGCAGCTCTGTCCCGGGGCCTGGTTCAGTGCTGGGAATAACACTTGGAGCTCCGTGCAAACTCTCCATCTGCTGTTAAGCAAAGTGAAAGGAGTCAAATGAAGCACCTTTTAATAATTAAACCTTGCACTGGTGGCTCAGATGGACTCATTTCTCTTTGCATGCAGCACGCTGGGCAGATGTGATGTGACTAATTATTGCAGTGCCTGTCAGACATTGTCAGCTGGGGCTTGTGTCCTGGTGTGACCACGCTCTGGATTCCACCTGGTTTGTACTGGTGGCTCCTTTCAAAGATCCCTGGATGTTTAGTTCTGGAATTCTGCATACTTGTGTTTGCCCAAGAGCAGGTTCATGTAGTTTAAATGAATTCATGATCGAGTATCAGTAAAGGAATTGTTTACTTTTCTATTCCTCTGTCCCTCTTGGATTCTCTTATAAAATAACTTTGGGTTTAAAAAATAAAGGCTTTTTTTCCTTTTCCCCCTGGGATAGAAGTGCTCAGGTCCCTTTATTGACGGGCAGAGAAAGCAAGAAACAGGATCATGTCCAAACCAGTATGTACAGGGAACCTCCAAGGGAAATTTGTTCTATTCTGGGTAGTGCAGTGCAGAGATGATAAAGGCACAGAAAGGGAAAGGAGGGAAGATCAATAAGGAGAGTAATTCAGGATTGTCTAGGATTTTTAAACAGTCTCTAGTTGGCCAGTGAAGTATCACTGTTAAACAACCTGCCCTTTTCCTGTTTCTCTGGCTCTCTCCACATGAGCTGTGTGTGCTCAGCAGCTCTGACACTGTCTGGGAGCACCAGTAAAGGAAAAGTGAGGAACCTGTGTGTGGAAACACTTCCTGGGAGTCGGGACCTTTGCCTCTTCAGGCTGCTGTCAGCAGAGCACTGCAGGTTCTCCCTGATTAAAGCAGCACGACAAGCCTGCGAGTCTGATTCATCCCTCACACAGAGTCATTTACCTCCGTGCAGAGAATCCACGCCAGAAAAATGAGGATCTGGGCCCTGGCTCCCTGCAGGGCTGTCACACCCCCAGGAATGCTCCTGCAGCATTCCCAGCACCACCATCTGCTGCTTCCAGGACCCTTCACATCACCCAGGGCTGAACACTTGCCTCTGGCTGCCTCTGGTGCGGGGGGTCCCAGGTGACAAAGGACACTGTTCCACAACTGGAGTGTGTGATTTCTAACAAGGGCCTGCCACAGGGTCCTTCTCCTGAGGAAAATCCCTCCGTCAGATCTCACACACCTTCCCCCACAGGTGTGCTCCCTGCACCCCAAGGGAAAAAAGGGTACGAAGTGTGATTCCAGCAGGGCTAAATGGTGTGCACTGAGGGTGGCAGAGCAGACTGCCAGGCCACAGTTCCCACCTGACTGAGGCTACATTTCCTTCTATCCCTGGTGAAGCATCTGCTTGGCCCTGCTGGGAGTGAGAAAAACGAAGCCCAGTGTGTGTGCTGGTGACTCGGCCCCAGAGGTGCTCAGAGCAGGGTGAGGAACTCCCTCAGACCTCAGGAGACAAGTTGAGTTCAAGCCTGTGCGCCATGAACTGTTTTTAAACATGTTATAAATGTTTCAGCTGAGAGCCCAGTCTGATGAGCTGGTTAGGGGCTCCCATCCCCAATTTATTTCCAATTAAAAAACTAGGGACAGAATCCATTTGCCCAAGGTCTCCGAGGGAATCAACAACACAGCAAGGATTAGAACTAAGGATTTCCTGTCCGATCTGCAAACCACACCTCTCTCCTGTTTACAATGTGAACTTATTCCCAAGCAGAAAAGCCATGTGAATGGAACAATTCAGTCTGCTGTTTCGGCCTCCCTTCCTTCCCTTCTCAGTTCATTCCTGGCGTTACCTCCAGGTCCTTACAAACCTGGTACCAGAAGAACTGGGGGACAAAGCAAAGCAGGCAAAGAGTGTTGCAGAACAAACGTTTCGGGTGCAAATACTCGAATAATGTTTGCTAAATCAAAATCAAAACACTTTAAAAACGCCCTCAAAATAACGTGCTCTTGTTAATGAAAAACGAAACCAAAAGGTAAATGAACTCCTACATCAAGGAGTAAGTTAATGAATGACTAAAGGCAATCATGCTACTTACCTGCACATGGCATTTTCTGCATGACTTGAGCAATACTACAGTGATAGTGTTACTACTCAGAGTAAATTACTAGTTCAGCTTAAGAATCAGGAGAGTTTTAAAGAGATAATATCTTCAGGCCCTGTGCATTTACTTTCCTTTTTTTTTTTTTTTGGTTATGTTTTTATTTTAGAAGTCACATTTTCACCTTTCCCTCTGGAATCAAAAGCTAAAAACTCCTGGAAAAATATCAGCTGAATTTCTCCTGTCTTTCTATGATTCCAGGGCTCAGGACATCAGTGTGTTCACACCCTTTAAACACCCTGAGAGGCTGATTGAATGTCCCAGGCTTGTCTAAAGCTTAAGTTCAAGAGCAGGAATGCCCCAAGTTCAAAGGCTCCAGTGGCATTTTATTCCAAATTATATATTTAATCACAATCCTCGTTTTTTAAGGAGCATTTCTCCTGGCAAGGAGTGATGTGATAAGTTCATACTCCCTGCTGGCACCACACAGAGCTACCAATTAACTCCTTGCTGCAAAATGCTGCTAAAATTACAGGCTTCTTCAAAGAACAAAACCAGGATTCCAAAGAGCTGATCCTGCTCCTTTCAGATCAGTTGGCTTTTTATGTGTGTTTTAGTAACAAGAGCTCCAGTGATACACCAAGATAACTACAGGGCTCGAGCTAAACTTATATTTATGTCTCCCTTTTGAAATACACCTGTGCAGGCATAATTCTTCCAGCTCCCAGTGAAGGATAATAGCTTGTTAACTTAATTAATGCATAAAAGTACTTTGCCTCAGTAAGAATCTAAAATAGAAGATGCTAAACCCCACTGTTAAAAATAACAGGGAAATCCTATAGACGGCAGTGTTTTTAACACACTTGCTCTCAGCTTCCTGCTTTTGTTAAGCAAAAATGTTTCATAAAAGTCTCTGAGGCTTCTGTTTCACTTATTTAGATCACCTAGGCAGGTTTATTATGAAGGACAAACTAATACTTCTGTTCTCTTCATCACCCTGCAACCCTTCCATGAGAGTTTGGAGGTTTAAAAAGCAAAAGTGACCAAACCCAAATGAAAACTCCTCAAGGCCCTTTGGGGTTGTGGCTCCCAACTCCTCCCCTTCCTGCCAGGTGCCTCATAAAGGTGGTGATGGCTAAAGCTCCCCTCACCTGGGGGTTGGTTCCCTGTGCTCCTCAGAGATGCACCATGTCAGCAGTTGTCTGTGCATGAATTGGGGGTTTTTCCCTCCCAAGGTAACTTTTCCTTCTCATTGTCGGCACTTCTGTTCTGTTCCCTTCGTTGATCTCAATGCATTCAAAGAGCCTGAGCAGTGTTAATGATCCTCTTTCTGAAGACTAATAAGAAAAGGAGAACTGAACAGCTTTAAAAGTATTCTGGGAGCGTGGGTTTATTGGGTCTGGTGTAGCTTGGTTTTGTCCTGGTGCAAAGCAGTTGTGCTTTCAAGCTGAGGAATCTGTTCCTTATCACCCTGCAACCCTTCCATGACAGTTTGGAGGTTTAAAACGCAAAAGTGACCAAACCCAAATGAAAACTCCTCGAGGCCCTTTGGGGTTGTGGCTCCAAACTCCTCCCCTTCCTACCAGGTGCCTCATAAAGGTGGTGATGGCTAAAGCTCCCCTCACCTGGGAGTTGGTTCCCTGTGCTCCTCAGAGATGCACCATGTCAGCAGTTGTCTGTGCATGAATTGGGGGTTTTTCACCCCCAAGGTAACTTTTCCTTCTCCTTGTTGGTACTTCTGTTCCCTTCCCTTCGTTGCTCTCATTCAAAGAGCCTGAGCAGTGTTAATGATCCCCTTTCTGAAGACTAACAGGAAAAGGAGAACTGAACAGCTTTAAAAGTATTCTGGGAGCGTGGGTTTATTGGGTTTGGTGCAGCTTGGTTTTGTCCTGGTGCAAAGCAGTCGTGCTTTCAAGCTGAGGAATCTGCTCCTCTGTAGAATGGTGAAAACTGGGGCTGGAGAGGACTGAAGCATCTCTCCCCCTTAGGCAGGGAGCAGCTCCACTTAGACTATTCCCAGGAGGTGGGTGTCTAATCTGTGCCTAAAAATGCCTCGTAGTGGATGTGCTGCAGATTTTTCAGTTCAGTGTTTAATGGTTTTTGTTACAAGAAACCCACTTCCTGAGTGCCTCGTGTTGTCTTCACGGTGTTTAACCTGGGATGGTTCCTCTCCTTTCGTTTCTCTTTTTGTTGGTTTGTTTTTTCCTGCTGCAAGTACCTTCCAGATTTCCAAGTTATGTCCAAATTATCCTGAGGTGGAAGATTCACAGTGCCAGGTTATCCTGAACTATGCACTTTGTTTAATTGTAGCTACTATGTTTCAGGAAGGGTTAAACCTCTGCTTTGTGAACCTCCAGTCTTCTCCTATGGCTGCAGTTTTAGTTTCAATAGGATTATTAAATTTCCCATAACAGTTCTCTTACTTTTTGCTTGGGCTCATCCTTTCATAGAAGCAACTACAGTTAGTAAAAAAAAAAAAGACAGCAAAATAATAAGAATGTGATTTTTCTATGAGTCTCAAGCTATTCCTCTCCTCTTAGTTTTTAATCCCAGAATACTGGGACATTCCTGCCCTCCTGAACAACCCCTCCTAGTTGAAAAATACCTGTTTCCCTCCCTCCAAACAGGTGCTTCCTGACTACCCACAAGACCTTTCTTCTTCTTTTCCAGAAGCCTTGTTTTCCCTTTCTTTCCCTGTATTTTTGCACGTGCTTTAAAATAAAACTCAGGTGCATGAACCCTCTACAAATTGCACCTAAATAATCCATTAAACCAATACATTGCAAGCTGCGGCTTCAATCACTGTAATTTAGACCTGCTCTAAACAAATCAAATTTGAAGCTGGTTTTAAACCTGTCTTGCAAACTACTGCTTTAATGAACACACAAAATTCTTTCCAAGCCTAATTAGCTCTTCTGTTTGCTTGCACAAGGCTAAAGTTAAGAAAAAAAGCCTTAATAATTTATGAAAAAAAAAAATAAATGCTGGGGCTTCCCCTTGTAACAGCAGAGCTTTAATCCAATGAACTTTACACTTTTGGGATGACACAAGCTGCTTGTTTACCAGGATTAGTGAACTTCCATTGCCCAGGTTTGCTCAGCGATGGGTAGTTTGGGGCACTGGGTTCCAGAACCATTGGATAGTAACTTTTTTAGGTTGTTTTCTTTGGGAAATGGCTCTCTGGAAATGACTGGCACCTGTAAAGTGAACTAAAAGTTGCATGTTATCCTCTTCTGCTTTTTATCATTGGTAATACTTCAATTAAACTGCCCGGTGATTGATCAGGGAGGGTGATTTTTCATGCTGTGTGGCAGCAGAATTCAATGATCTTTAAGGTCTCTTCCAACCCAAACCACTCCACGATTTCCCCAACAGTGCAGGTGCTGGGAACTGCAAGAAACTTTCATTTTTCCCTTTCCAAAAAAATAAACCCCAGTGACTTTGGAACTGCCCTGGTGGAACAGGGCACAATAAATATCTTTATAGTGTTCGAGTTTAGGATAGTGAGGCAGGAACTGGAGATGTTTAAACCTTTGTTTAAACCTTGGCTTTAGCTGAAGATCTCTGGCCACTGGCAGCTGGGGCTTTGCAGGTGGAACCTGGTTGGATAATGGCTGTTTATGTGAAATTAAGAGGGGGGGAACAGGGGGTGAATATTAACAAACACTTCCCAGGAGTTAAGGCTGTTATTCTGTGAAATTCTGTGCCAAAATGCCATAGAAAGCTCTTACTGAGACACTTGAAGCTGGCTAGAATGAAGGGACTGCTGCAGGGAATTACATTGCCCTGATGTTAACCTGCGTGTGACCTCAGATGGCTCAGCTATGACTAAATTCCAGCGATAATTTTGGTGATAATTGCTCCCTTTATTTCTAAACCGAACTGTTATAATTCATTATAGTCTTGTCTAACAGGTCAAATTACTGGGAAACTAAAGCAGACACAAAATGAGTTGCTGATAAAGTTCTTCTTTGGATCCTTAGTTGTTTGATCAGTCCTTTGACATTAATGTATATCTTTATTGGCTGCCACTCCCATTTTACATTTTGATTTTCAGGCTTTTCTAACCTCCACAGCTCACGATTTAGGCTGCTGTGAACTGACCCCTCTGCATGTAGTCCACTGACAAATTTTACAACAAATACAACCAGAAATGCTTTTTTGTGGGTCCTTGTTCCTGTAAGTCCCTCCCATTTCCTGGAGGTCTTTAGTCTGAGCTGAAGGGGTTTGTGTGTAGAGTAAGGATTAGTAATTGCAGCATGATTGGAGTAGATAAATGCTCATTAAAGCTTTGTGCTGTGGGTGGTTGTGTATAAATTTAACATAATACAGTTACTATCCCCCCCCAGCACCTGAGTAAATGCTCCAACTCCGGTGAAATCAAAGTGTGTGCTGACAAACTTTGAATCAGAGCTGCAAAACACCCTCTGCCTAATTTACACCAACCATTCATACTGGTGTGAATACCTGTGTTGTCTGAATTAACGAGCAAGTGAACACCCAAGCGAAGGCTGTGGTTCCTGAGATGTTTTACTAATTACCAGGGCTGTGATTTAATGTTATTTATTTATTAGACTCCATTATATTCTGCAGCTCAGTTAGTTCACAACAAAAACCTGAAACGTTGCAGTCACGATCCATCGTCCTGGCACCATGATATTAAATCTTTTCTAAGAGGGATTTTATTTTAATTATAAGGTATGTACTAAAGCTTCATTAATTTATATTACAGAGCTAATTGCAGGTCTCTGCCTTTTTTATTTTTTTTTTTTTTAGCAAGAAAAGTTCTTGAACCAGTGCTCATTCTCCTATGAGGGCAAATTCTGCGGGAATTATACAGAAGGCAATGGATGAATTGGACTAAACGTGCAAAATTTCCTGCTAAACGGTTGTAGAAGAATTCTGTTTAGGTTGAAAAGAATGTTTTTAAGGAATTCTAAAAGGAACAATGCCAGCTTTCATTCTGAATCAACTGGTATCAACTAAACATGGCCACAAATTCGTAGAATTGAGTGAATTTGGTTTTGAGCTCTGGGGAACACGGCCCTGGGTGTCGAGGCCCTTAGTGCTGTAGTGATTCAAAAACAGTTTGTTTTCACTGTGGCTGTTTTCAAACTTGCAGTATGTTTGTTTTTTAGATTTTTGGATCGTTCTCAAGACAGACTAAACAAAACACTTGGTTCCAGAGATTCCCAAACTTAGGTGAGTTACAGCCCTTAAGAACACCCCACGTATGTCAGTGCTTTTTCAAACGTTATTGTTGTTTCCAAGTTTGATTTCATCTGTGTGTGCCATTTTTTTATCAGGGATGTAGTGACAAATCAGCGTTTTTCCAAAGCAGCCTGTAATTTGGGCCAGTTGTGGGTTTCTGGTGGGAGCCTGGCAGCGTGTTTGTGTTTTTAGCAGTGCCCAGTTCCCACAGCTCTGTGTTTTGTGCCGGACTTGACCAGCAATTCAATGGTCTCTCATTTATAAAAGCAGCCTCTTAGGTGTTTTGAGCTGGAAATGCAAAATTGGCGTACGTGAGGGCTTGGGAGGCTCGTTCCAAGGAGTTTGCGGCAGTGCTGGGTTTGCAGGATGAGCTCATGAATCTCCAAGTGAAATCTGGATTAGCAAGCTCTACCCAGCCCGAGAAGAAAGAAAACGTTTGCACAAACATCTGTGCAGGAAAACTGATGACTTTCACAAGATCTTAAATAGATTGTACTGAATCAATTATCCGAGTCCTGTAGTTTAAGTACAGCTGAGACTGTAACTGGGACCCGGCGAGCTAAAAAGGAGCCTCCATCCTTCCCGAGCCAGCGGGAGCTGTGCCAAGCTGGGCTCGGCTGGAAGCCTTTCTTTGTGGATCTTGCTGGCTGTCAGTGTGAAAGGTGGATGGAGGCTAAAAATGGCTCAGGAGCACGGCTGGTGTATGCAGGGAATAGCAATGAGAACAGAGTGAAATCAGAGCCCGAGCCTCGGACGCCGTGGAAAGCATCCAAGGGGGTGGAAAATGTGCAGCAAACAGGTTCTGTGGCTACTGCTGCACGAGGGGACGGCAGGAGGAGGGAGCGAGGAAGGGGGGGAAAAAATCCCGAAAGCAAAGGACAAGCGAGGGGGAGATGCCCTGAAGGACGTGAGGGGGAGATACTTGAGTGATACGATGTATCGGGAAAAGGTGTTTCATCCAGAGGATGGCTGAGCGCTGGAACAGGTTCCCAAGGGTCATGGCCCCAAAGCTGCCAGAGCTCAAGGAGCGTTTGGACAACGCTCTCAGGGACGGGGTGGGATTGTTGGGGTGTCTGGCAGGGCCAGGAGTTGCACTGGATGATCCCTGTGGGTCCCTTCCAGATCAGGATATTCCGTAATCCTGGAGGTCAGGGAATGCTCGGACAGTGTTCTCAGGTGTTGAGATTTGGGGACTGGAGGGACTTTTGGAGTTGTCCCGTGCAGGGCCAAGAGTTGGGACTGGATGATCCTTGTGTGTCTCTCCCAAATGAGAATGTTCTGTGATCCTGATGGGTCCCTTCCAGCTTAGGATATTCCATGATTCTGGAGGTCAGGGAGTGCTTGGATGGTATTTTCAGGGGCTGGGACGAGGGAAGACTTTTGACATCATCCCATGCAGGGCCAGGAGTAGGGACTGGATGATCCTTGTGGGCCCCTTCCAGCTGAGGATATTCCATAATCCTAGAGGTCAGGGAGTGCTTGGACAGTGTTTTCAGGTGCTGAGATTTGAGGACTGGGGGGCACTCTTTGCGTTGTCCTGTACAGGGCCAGGAGTTGGGAGGGACCCACAAGGATCATCCAGCCCCAAGTCGGAACGTTCCGTGATCCCGATGGGTCCCTTCCAGGCCGGGGTACTCCGTGAAGGGTGGTGCACCCGGGGGGACAGGGCTCCCCGGAACTCAGCGGCTCCCCCGGGCAGCGGCTCCCGGACACGTGAGCGCGGAGGGGCGGCGGGCGAGCACCGGCGCTGCGAGGGGCGGCCTCGCCGCCATGAGGGGCGGTCGGGAGGGGGCGGTCGGGGGGCCATGGCGGCGCCGCCCTCCCTCGTGAGGGCGGCCCGGTTCCCGCCCTGCGCTGACGTCACCCGGAGCTCGGCCGGCGCCATTTTGGACGCTCCTCGCCGGGGGGGCCGGAGCGGGGCCGCCCCAGCCCCGCCGCGGCCGCGCCGCCGCCGCCGCCTCCTCCTCCTCCGCCTCCTCCTCCTCCTCCTCCATCCGCCGCCATCGCCGCCCGCCGCCGCCGCCCGCCCCGCGCCGCCCGCCCCGCCGGCACCGCCCGCGCCGCCCGGCCCCGCCGCCGCCGCTATCGCCAGCACAACATGGCAGGTAAGGGCAGCCCGGCCCCCCATGGCTCGGGGGGGCTCGCCCCGCTGCCTCCCTCCTCTCCCGTTCCTGCCTGCGCCTTCCTGCTGGTTTCTTCTCCTTTTTTTTTTTTTTTTTTTTTTTAATAATTCTCCCTTCTGGGAATTCGTTTTTTTGCTCCCACCCACCCCTCCCGTCTGGGTGGGGAGAGGGGGAGAAAAAAAAAAAAAAAGAAGCATGGAAGGAGCAAGGTGGGAGGGGGAAGCGGTGTGTTTTTTGGAGTTGAGGAGCTCGCGGGCAGGGTGGGTCTGTGCGCGGAGTCACTGGAATGGTTTGGGTTGGAAGGGACCTGAAAGCACCTCCAGTTCCCCGCCGTGGGCAGGGACACCTTCCACCAGACCAGGTCGCTCCAGCCTGGCCTTGGACACTTCCAGGGATCCAGGGGCAGCCCCGGCTCCGCTGGGCGACCCGTGCCAGGGCCTGCCCGCCCTCACGGGGCAGAATTCCTCCCCCGTATCCCATCTAACCCTGCCCCCTTTCCATTCGAACCCGTTCCCCCGTGCCCTGTCACTACACGCTCTTGTAAGGAGTTTCCCCCTCCGGGCTTTGGGGCTGCTGTTGGGGTTTATTCCCCGGTTTTCGGGGCTGTGCACGGGGAGCTTCCAGGTGCAGGCGGTGGCCAGGGACAGTCGCACCCTCTGAGCATCTGCAAACGCGACTAAAATTGGGCACAGGGTGTAATTAAGTAACACAGGTCTCCTGTGGTGTTGTTTTTTTTTTCCTCATTCCTTCCCGTGCTCGCTCCCCATTTTGCATCCCGAAAGTGCTGTTGGTAGCTAGAAGTGTGGATGCAGGAGGTATTTCTTCCCTCTTTTACTTTTTCCTCGCGATTCCTTCATTTGGAGATATATTCGTCCCCCTCCTCTGCACATGAATTGTCTTTTCAGCGCTTGGCATGTGGAGGAGCAGAGCATGGGAGGCTCTGTGAGGTTTGTGCTTTGCCTTTCCCCCCTACACCATATGCACATGCTCCACCCTCCTCTTGCCGATTTAGTCGCGGGGAGGGGGGGGAAGTGCCAACTTGGTTCAAGTAAATTGTATGGAAAAGAGAATTTCAGCCTGAAGTAGCAGGAGCAGTGTTTTTTTTTCCTTCCAAGCTGTCCCCTTTAAGTGCTTCCATGGTGCCAGCTGCTGAATGACAAATGAAGAGGTTGGGGGGGAGGAAAGGAAATGGGCTGTAGGATTTTTTTGGGGGGAATTGTAGAGCTAAAAGAAAAAAAAAAGGCGTTTTGCCATTTCCTGCATAAATGGATGCTGTTACTTGCCTTCACCTTCTCGGGTTATGCACCTGTAATCCTTCAGGGAAGAATTTAAGGCAAGCAAAAAAAAAAATGCAAACTGCACCTTCTATTCCAGCACTTCTCATTCTGAGAGACTTGGTCTTTTCTGGAAGGATTATTTTTGGGCTTCTGATTTCCTTCTCGTTTACTTCTTTTTCCCACCCCCCCTCTGAACTTAGGAAGAAGTCTCTCCTGTATTCTTTGTTATCCCCAAAGCCCTCCCAGAGCTCTGGATTAATGTGGAAATGCCATCTGTTGCTCAGCCGGTTCGAGTTGTGTGCAGGAAAAGTTCCATTTTGACAGTGGCTTTCGGGTGGGGGAAAAAAAAAAAAGGCAGAAAAAAAAAAAAAAAACAGCCGAGCGAGACAAGCCCATTTCTGTCTCTTCCTGTATGTCCTCAGCCCTGCAGTGATTTGCTCAGAACGAAATGCAAAAGAAATGGGTGGTGATTCTGGTGTGTGTTTTGGTGGCAGGGTTCAAATGAATCACTGCCTTCCGCCGAGGCAGTAATGTTCCTGAAGTTTTCTCTCCGATCCGTTTTCTATGGTAGTAGAACTTGTTCCCATCCGATTGCTTGTTTGCTTTTCTGCTCGGATTTGCTGCCTTATTTTTTTTTTTTTTTTTTTTTTTTTTTAATTATTATTTTTCCCAGGCTGCTAATTGCTTTCGTTACCTCTGCGAAGAGACTCTAAAATTGTGGTAAAATTCTTTTTCTTTAGCCTTTAGCGTGGAGGTTCAGTGAGAGGAGGAAATGAATCGTGTGCTCGGGGGAGGTTGGAGTTTTCCGAAAATGTACAGCTCTGATAATTTATATTTGAAGTTGTTTGGTTTATATTTAAAGATGTGTGTGTGTGTGTGTTTAGAGGGTTCTGCTAAAGTAGGGAGAGGGTTCCTATGAAATCCGTGCATTTTAAATTCAGAGTTGATGGTTCTCCGCCCAGCGAGCTTTTGGTGAGAGGAGCTTTCACACTGCTTGTGCTTCCCTGTTTTCCACAAAACCTTGCATTAAAGGCTGACAAAAACAATATCCAGAGGAAAAAGGTGGGGAGGGTGGTTGTGATTGTGCCTGGGCTCTGCTGAGGAAGTGGGCGTGCTCAGGCTCCCAAATGTGCTCTGCAACCATTGTGTGCGCCGGGGCTGCGCTGGGGGGGCTCAGCTCTTCAATTGTTCCCTTCTTTTTTTATTTTTCAGGAGCTGGAGGAGGAAATGACATTCAGTGGTGTTTTTCTCAGGTGAAAGGCGCTGTAGATGATGATGTAGCAGAAGGTAAGAGCGATGTTTTCTGCTGTTTTCTGACTTTTTAACTACTTCAGCAGTAGTTCAGCATAAGGGTGCAATCAGTAAAATACCCCAGTGCTGCTGTATTCGGCTTGAGCAAAGCAAACAGACACTTAATCTGCATTCCCATACCCACAGTCAGGATTAAACTGTGCTTTGAGAGTCCCGTTCTGCACACTTGTAAAAAAAGTTCAGGCTTCCTAACTATTTTTGCTGGAATTCTTTTCCAAGATTGTTAAGATTTTTCTGCCACTCAGCTCTTGGTTTGTGTTTTTTTTCCTAATCTGCAAAATGGGGAATGTGATACTCGCATTCCACAGGGAGGTGTTGTGAGAATTAATTAATAATTGTTCTCTTTGAAGATCTAAGTACTAGATAAAGTAATTTTCCCAATCTTTCCAGCCTCTATTAACCAGAAGAGGAATAAATCTGAATATTCTTGTGTGCTTACCTATTGCAGAAAGAGCGGGTTTGAGTTTGAAATGATACTGGAGATTGCCTAAAACTTTTCTGGGCTGGCAGTGACAAGTGTCATCTTCCACTAAGATGGCTGCCTCTGATTGTCCCTGCAAAAACTGTGCTGGTTATTTGCTTTTCCTTGGATTTGGGAGTGTCAGAGGAATGGTCCTTTTCTCTGTGCTGGAGAGCAAAATCTCCTCTGTGATTTTTCTTTTTTTTTTTGAGGGAAGTCCCTCTGACTTCAGAATTTCTGTGGCCACAAAGTCTTGTTTGCACCAGGCAGCCCGTAAGATCAGGAGTTAAAATGTTTCTTTTGCAAGCAGTTGGCCTTGTCACTTATGTAATTCCTGTTTTTTTTTTTTTTCTTTTTTTACATATCTTGGATGCTCTGACTTACAAGTGAGATTAATGTTATATTTAGAAAAGCAGTAACTACAGTTTCCATTATTTCCCCATTTGACATGTGGTTCAAATTAGCTTCCAAAGGCCAGAAAAAAAGACCAGTATAAACATGAGTGCCTTGTTTTTATTTATGAGTTGCAGCATGTGGCAAACAATGCACTGTCAAAGGCTGCTGTCGTTTGCAAGATGAAAGATGGCTTTTTTGGAAACAAGAAAGCTGTAACAACTCCCAATTTAATTTTAAATCCTTCAGGAAGTAGTTTTTAAAGCTTGAACTCAAAACTACTCTTAAATGTGGTGTAGTTTTTTTCTTGTCAGACTTTAAATTCTGTAACCTTTGTTTTGATTTACATATCAAACTAAATCCTTAATTAAATACGAATATTGAAGAAGTTGTGGTTGCGTGGCAGGAGCTTGCACGTAATTCTTTGTTAAATAGCCATGTTGACATGCATGTAACAGCAGTGAAGTTGTGTACAGAGAAGTGGCTTTCCCAGGGAATGCAGAAGTGAGGAAACAACCTGTCCTGAACTTCCTGAACTGTTCTGGAGGGTTGCACTTGTTGTTACGAAAGGTGCCTCGCCAGCCTTGTGCCTCCTGACAGGTTGGGAGCTGCTCTGGGACTGCTGGAGTCACAGGGTGGGGTTCAGGGAGGCCTTGGAAGGAATTCAGGAGCTTCAGTGGCAGGCAGGCAGGCAGCTTGGTTTCCAAACCCTGGGGAGAAGGGCCACTTTGGATTTTATGCCCCATGTAGCCTTGTGAGTTTGTGACCCAAAGAGCAGTTTTGTTTTGTTGTCATCATACCTGACTTAGGATGAGCCTTAAGGTACAAACCTTAATAAACTGCAAGACCTTCTCAGACTGGCCTGGAGAGAGATCCCAAGTATTATTGTATTACTGATGTTATATTTGGTTGTGATTAATTTGTTGACATTCTCTCCTCTTCCTGTGGATTTGGCTCCCACAATCCACCCTGGAAGTTGTTGAAAGCAGCTCTTTTGAGTTGTTATGCTTCTTAGTGTCTGTTGGAAGGGTCCACAATGCATCAAGCTGGTTGCATTTTTCCTTTTATTGGCTGTATTTCTGGCTTTAGGGTTCACTTTTATGACACAGAGCCGTGTGTGTACAAATTCTTGTACAAATTGGAGCAGCAGCTTCTGCTCCTTTGGAATACCCGAGTTGATGGTGGATCCAAGGGCAGACTGAGGACCTCTTTTCCCTCCCTGCCTTTCCATCTGCTTTCTTGTGGCATCCCTGGGGTGAAAGCTGAAGGAAATCTGTGTGTCTCAAACTCTAATGACTGTTTAACCACTGTGGTCTGCCACTGAACAGGTCTGCACTCCAGTCGTGTCTGTGGTGAGGACGGTACCAATTTGGGTATGGGAGCACCAGGGTGTGGAGTTCTGGGGTTTGGAATGGCTTTGGAGCTCAAGTTTTAAACCCCACAATGCTGCAACTTCACTGAAAACAAACCTGAGCTGAAACTTGGCTGAAAACAAACCCAAAAGAAACGGGAGTTTCGCTTTCTGTTCCCTTCCCCTCGGGAAATCAGTGTTGCAACATTTACACTGGAGAGTGGCTTAAACTAAGCTAAAGGCAGAGTTAACCAGGAAAACTGCAATATTTCATGGCATTAGTCAGTAGGATGCAAAGCCAGTGGTTTCTCCATGGTGTTGTCTATAAAACAGGCCAATGGGGAATAACATTTTGCAGAGTAACACTTTTAATCCAGTGAGAGTGGCAGCAACTGTAAAAGCTTGTCAAGAACGCTGCTGTGTAACTCCTGGTGTATTTAAGGTCAGCCTTCACATCACATGGCTAACCTGTAATTCTGGGGATACTTAGGCCAGAGTGGTTGGCTGTTACAAAGTCAATATTTGATGGCTTTGGTGGCTGAAACATGAACTCTGATACAGAGTTTTTAATTTTCTGGCTCTCCCAGCCCTTTGTGATGGATGGATGTGACACGTAAGGGAAAGGAGGACAAACTGTAACTAAAGCTTGGGGAAGGATGGCAATGGAGCCGTGTCTGGGGCCTGCCTGGGTCACTGCTGTGGCACAGCTTTTCTAATGAGCACTATGAATGTGAGGAGCAGAACCAGCCTCTCTTCCCTTGGTATGTGTGGAATTTATCCTCGGCTCTCAGCTGTGGCCTGGCTCTCTCAGGTCACAGTTAAGCACAGAAATCAGGTTATAAATTGAAATCTCAGTGCCAGCTTCGTTATAACCGGGGTCCTTAATTTTGACTGGTGGCAGGAGTTTGCCTTTTTGTGATTTAACAGCCCATTGTAGGAGGGCAAAGGTTGGAGTTTGTGCTGCCTCTGTTTCTGAAATCATTTTTCTCCCTTTTTAATTTCATATTTGTCTTGCTGAAGCCCAGTCCTACAATGTATCTGTGTTCAGCTTGTTCCATGTGCTCTGGAGAATCCAGAGCCAGGACACAGGGTCAGACAGGACTTCTCCAGTGGAGAACACGGAGTGATTGTTGGTGATAAGTTCAATAATCAGTTTATCAGAAGTGTCTTTAATACACAGATTTCTTTCTTTTGTGCCATCACAGTTACAATGCAAGGAAGACTTAATTGTCCAGAAGTACTTCACTGTTTTCTTAGTCCAAGTTTCCTTTATGGGAATGATTACAGCAAAGGATCACAAAGATTTTCAGCAGCAGTTTTGTTGGTTTTGCTCTTGTGCTGCTCTCCAGGATGTGGCACAGTAGCAACTGCAGTTGGGAACAACTAAGGATTGTGAGTTTAAACTGTCTCTAAACTAGACACTTGCTTAATGGAGTGAGTTTGTACTTCAGAACAAATTAAGTCACATTTGTTTAATTGCTTGGCAGAAGGAAGAGAGTCAAGCTGCTGTATCTAAATGTTCTTTCAGGTGTAATTCAAAGATATGTAAAAGTCTGATAGTCCAGGTCCAAGGCTGGGAGCCAGGAACTTAAGTTGTCAGCTTTAAACCTGAGTAATCACTGGTCATCTTTCACAAGTTGTTTAACTATTTTATGCCCAAAATGTCTCTGAAAGAAGACCCTGAATATTTGCTGTGGGTGCTGGTTACTGCCTTAATTTTGAAGTCTGATGCTTAACCATTCTGTGCTGCTTTGTTACTAACCTGGGACTTGCTTCATGTTCCCTGTTTTTGAGCCAAAACAGGCCAAATCCCTTGTTCAGGAATGCTTTCAGTGTTTGGTTCTCAGTGTGTTACATCTGTCAAGTGCAGTTTGATATTTATATTTGACAGACTTCAAAATTGCAGAGCAGGAATGGGAACTTGTTGCTTCAGCAATGGTAGTTTGTCCTCAGTGCATGAAAAGTGTTCTCTCTGAGTAAGGAAAACTGAAGCCAGGAATGAGGAGTGCTGTAAAAAAAGGCAATTTACCACAATCTGGGCTTTTTTTTAATGGGGATTGATGGAATGGGAGAGGATGAAAAATTCTCGGAGAAGGAGTGACAGCGTGAGGTTGTGATAATATTGCTGAGGAAAGATTGGGATATAGTTGTGGGAGGGAAGCTAATTTGGGGTTTTGAGGGCTGTGGTAATGTTCTGTAGCATCAGGTACAAGGAGCAAGGACTAGTAATAAGTTTGGTTTCAAGAGGTAGTTTGAAATAGGCTGTAGATGAATAAAAAGACCCCTGGTTATAGTCCTGTTCTGTATTCCTGAGTCTGCTTCTGGTTTTGAGCTCTTTTATCTTCGGCTGTTTGTAGAATGACTGTCTGTATCTAGAGAGAGAAATAGGCTACTGTGTTCTAGGAACTGCTGCTCTGGATTGACTAGAGTGTGAAGTGCCCCAAAACAAAGAGCATTTAACAAACAGAGAAATAGTCCGGGGCTGCTCAGCTCCCCAGAAGTAATTCAGTCCTCTCTCTGGAATGGCTTTGGTAGTTGGGGCACTTCAGCTTGTCAGTCAAGCTGCCCAGTGTTGTTCTGGTTATTCTGTGAGGCTTTGCTGTTCTTGGAATCTCTGTCTGAAATTCAAAATGAGTTGGAAAGAGGAGCGAGGGCTCTGTGTTGAAAACCTGGTGTCCCAGTGCTCCTGCCCAGCTCAAAGGAGTGCAGCTTGCTCTCAGGAGCAGTGCTGGGGGGTTACAGCTCTGCAGCAGCTTTGGGGCCCTTCCTGGCTTTTAATTTTAAAGGTGCAACCTAAATGGTGCTGGTGGGGGCATTTCTGCCCCAGGCAGGGCTTTCTGTGGTAGCTGCAGCTCCACCGAGTGTGTGTTGGAAGAGCTGAACTGAAGCCCAGACTCGCAGTGGCTGCAGTGCTGGGGGAAGAGTGAAGAGCTGGCTCTTCCTGCCTCCACTGTCTGCCTGCCTTTTTTTTTTTCCCCCCTCTTCTTTCCCTTCTCTCCTGACTTGCCTATTTAGGCCACAGCTACATGTTTGGCAGCATTTCTGCTTAAAGAGGCGCTCCTTCCCACTCTGCTGGCACGGGGCGTGCACGTCACTGCACAAGGAACTTGTCTGGGAAGCTGAGCCAGCTGAAAAATCCCGAATATTGTGCTTTTTGACCGGATTATTTTTTGGCTGAGTCGAACCCTGGTGTGATTCTCAAGAGCTCTGTGTGTGCCTACACCAGCAGAGTGTGGAGGGTGAGCAAGTGGCTCCAAGGGACACAGGGAGCTCTGGAAGAGGGTTGGTGTCTTTATAGGACTTTCTGTACAGTCACTGCAAGCCCCTGATCTCTGCGTGCTGTGCTGCTACAAATGGTAAAATCAGCTGCTGAAAAGGACTTTAAACCTTTGCTGCTGGAGATAGTGCATGTTCAAAGTATGTATCTGAAGGCCAGCAATAAAATACTGTTATGGTAACAGTATTATTCGAAATGACAGATTTTTTTAGTGCTCATGGAGAGGTTTTTCTGCTCTGTCCACACAGGCAGAAATGAGGTTTGCTTAGTGTTTAGTAGCTCTGTTAGTAAAACCAGCCTGTTAATATCAACACAGTGGAGTTTCTTTGAAGTCGTTGTAGAAAATAATACCACTTAAATGGGAGATGGATTATTACTGATTGCTTTACTGCAAAGCACTTTAAAAGCTAATCTGACAAATGATAATCTTCTCTTATCGTGTCTTATCAGCCTTAATATGATTTGAAAAATGGATCCCTTGTTTGGGGTTTCGTCTTCACCTAAACTAATGTGTATTGTCTTGCATTAAACGCTGCAGAATTAGGCTGCCTTTGTTTTAGCTGCTGTTTAAGTGTACCTGCAATTAAATCTGCTGTGAGCTGTGCCTTTTGCAGCAAAAACACCAATTACTGGGGGTACCACGTTAAAGCTCCAGTTTGTTCCTTCATCTGTGGGCACCACTGTGCTCCCAAAGTCACTGCATTATAGAAGATGTTTTAATATCTGCCTCAGGGGTGTTTTTCAGGCATTTTTGCCTGTTTTCAGTGCTCTGTAGCATTGCCATGCAGTGCCATGTCTGCAGCATTTTCAGTGGGGAGTGAAAAGTTTAGCAGAACAAGTTCAGTGTTCAGTCATCACGTGAAACTGAGGTTTGCACTTTTAAAAGAAGTGGTTGAAAGGAATGAAAAGCCTTGGCTTAGGTACATGTGTAGGTTGTGAATGTGAACAGAGACAACAAGTTACCGTGTTCCAATGAGATTGAAAGGAGATAAATGCAGGAAGTATTTATTGATCCAGACCAATTTAGAATAATCTCTTTCAAGAAGGTCTCGCAGTCAAAATAACTATGTCAGGTCACTTTTCTGGGTTTTAAACTTGAATGGAACATATTTAATTACAGCTTTGTTCCACTGCTGTAGCTCAGTTATGCTCTCCCAACATGCACCAGCTAAATACTGCTTTTGTAGGGTCAGTGTGTCAGTAAACTGGGAATAGAAGGGACATGGTCATTCTTTTATGCCTTGGAAAATGGGGGAAGCCTAAAAATGAGTCTTACCTTCAGAGTTAAAGTACTGATACCTTGTTAATGATCTGATACCTTGTATGTGTGCACTTGTTAATGATTTTTGTAGCAGGATTTCCTTGGTTGGATGTCCTGGTTCTCACTTTGGTGCTTCCCAGCCAGTCCTGTGTTGGGCCATTGCGGTGGTGCAGGAGGGTGCTCTTGCCTCATTCTCTGCAGTGACTGGAAGCTTTGGGGTCATTAATTTGCCTTTAAAACGAAGTACCCCCATCAGGTACTGCTGTGGGGAGAGCTGATGTTCCTGACCACAATTATTTGAGGCTTCTGTGCACGACTAATCCAGTGGCAGGAACAGAAGTGGCTGGAAGCTGCTCCCTTCCCTCTCCTGAGTTACCACTCTTTTGTTGAGCACTGGAGGAGAAGTTATTCCTTTGGTCAGCCATTCTTTCTCCCAGTGTATTTTCCTCTCAGTGATCCACAAGTGAGAACACCGTGAAGAAAAGCAGCATATTTAGGTCACATGTTAAAGCCCCGAGGCAGCTCTGCTTGCATCTAATTTGGGAGGAAGATTTTAGGGTCAGGAAAAGAGGGTTTAGAAGAGTTGTATTGTGAGGAAGATTGGTTTCCCGGGTATATAGAATGCATTTGGTGTGGAAATGTTTCTCTTTTTGCATTTTTCAATTGCAGTCCTTAAATTAATGCTTTGGGAATAACGTGATCTCCAAACACACACACTTGGCACTGTGGTTTTGAGAACCTGAGAAAAGATAATTGCATATATTCAGGAACAGTGAAGGTAATTGAGACTTCATTTTAGAGTTGCTTATTTAAATACAGAGTAATTTCTAATATATTCTTGCCTGTTGAATGCCAGTAACTGTATTTTCCTCTTTTTTTCCCCTGATGAATATAAAAAGTATTTCAGTGACCATTCTTTGATTCTTAAAAGCAGTGATTTCAGCTGGTCTTGGTGCTGTTGTTAAATGATGTTTTGAGAAGCTGTGACCTGTGTGAGTTTGAGTACAGGGCTTATAAATGTAATCTGAAGGTCTTATTTTATTTTCAAATAACTTAGAACCGTAAAGTAAATTGGTCCAGCAGAAAAGAACTACAGACTGAAATAAAGCTTTGGCTTTGGCTCTCATAAATATATAATGGTTCTCAAAGACACTTGTTTGAGAGTTCCTGGATTATTTTCCAATGGAATTACATTCCCAGGTACTGGTCTTGGTGTGCTGTGTAGGGAATAATATATAGAAATATTGGAGAACTGACCCAAAAGAAAATTACAGGGCTTGGGTTATTTGCTCTCAGATTGATTTTTGTCCCGAGTCAGCTTCCCCAGCCTTAATTTGTCCCTCTGTAACAAGTGGTTGTGGTGGGATAGGTGGTGAAGCCCCGGGAATGGGCTGAGGGGTGAAGGGAGGGATCTCTGCTCTTGGGGAGATGGTGGGGGTTTGAAGGCAACATGGGCAGCTGTGGAATTGTGACCAGTTGTGAGCCTTTCCATGGCTCAGCTGAGATGTGCTTGTTCATGGGCTGCCTTGCACAAGGGAAACTCTGCTGCCAGTGGGTTCAGATCCACCTTTGAGGACATTTGTCCTCATAGATCCAGATGAACAAACAGCAGTTGAAGCCCCCAGACTTGTCCATGACACAGTCCAGCAGTGAGAAAATGGCACTGTGTGTAGAGGTAACACATTTATAATCTGCTTTAAAGGAACGTGGAACTGGCAGGAATGGCATTTTGCCCAAAGGTTTAAGACTTTCTCTGTCATCCTTCTGCCTTTTCTCAGTCTGTTCTTCTCACAGCTCCATGTCATTGTTTTGATTTGGTTTTATTTGTTTGGAAAGCTGAATTTTGCTTTCCTTTTGCGTGTACGTGTTAAAGAGCTATCCAGGGTCTTCCATTCTCCTGCAGCCCCCTCTGGAAGTGGCAGCCCACTCCTGGGAGCAGCAGGACTGTGTTCCTGCAGCAGGACACAGCTCGTGTCTCCCGGGGCTGAGATGCCTCAGAGGGAAGGGCAGTGGGAAGACAAAGAGCATTTGAAACAAAACCAAATCCCTGGGATATTCTGCACGTGAGCTCGTTGAATGCTTTTCCTCCCTGTGACCCGAGGAAGCTCATCCCAAGCCTGGGAATAACATTTTAACCTCTCCCTGCTTTATTTTCCCTGTCTAGGACTAGTGTGCCTGTTTCCTAAGATGTAATTCCAAAGCTTTTGATGGTTTTTAAGGATCTTTCAGATCCTTGCAGGGCAGTAATACTACTTAATACTCTCTATCTTGTTTTCAGCTGTTATACAACTCTTCCAAAATCCAAAGAAAAGGCCCTAATCTATAAATAGAGGTGGTGAGAGATTTAAAATAAGTCACTTAAAAATAAAAGTTGGTATTTTGCTCAGATTAGTAGACTATATATATAATTTTAAGAGGTGTCTGCCTCAGAGTTGTCAAGATTCCATTTTGCATCATTCTGAGAAGTGAGTGTCAGGAATCTCAAAGTCCAGGCCAGAAATTAAAATTGGCCTCTGTTTAATAATGATTTTTTTTTTAAGAAGCTGAGGTATGTATGCTGGGGCCAGAGAAAAAAAAAAGAAGAAAAGGCAATTGGTAAAGGGAAGACAGTTCTTTAAGGCTCCAAGAGCCACTAAAGATGCATTAAGTATTAAAATGAACTGCTGAGTGAGTGACCATAGCGAGGGGAGTAATCAGAGATTTTTCTTCTACAGTCACTTAATAGAACTGTGTATTTATCTCTGCTGGAAACTTCAGCTGTACTTGTGACCTTCACAGGCTCTGTGCTCCCGGCAAGCTGCCCGAAATTCAGCTGGGGAGTGCCCTTCCCTCCCTGCTGCCCTCCCTGGCCGCCTTTATGGCAGGGGAGAGGGATTTCTCCTTGCCTTTGCCTCGCTTAGAAGGAGCCACTTCACACATTGTCCGAGGCACAACAGCCTCCTGCATTCTCCACACCGAGATTAAAAGCCTGGAAATGTTTGGCCTGAGCTTTTTGAGCCTGAAATAAAAGCTTTGCTCAGGGAATGTGTGAGAAGAGGCTCAAACAGCAGGGTAGTTTCTAGGAGTTGGTGTGTTTTGGTTTTTTTTTTTTTTCTTTAAATCTACAACACAAATGCACTCCAAGTCACAGAATTCATTATGTTTTTCTCTAATGCACCTACTAATTTTTACCTTGCTGGGTATGTTTTGGAATGGCTTCAGCAAGAAGAGAAAATGCAGCTATTCCAGTGCTCTGCAGCTTTCTCAGTGACAAGAAAGGCATTGCCTGAAGGCTTCTGTTCTCCCCGTGCCAAACAATGGCCCAGTATGTTATTTCCAAATATATTGTTATTTGCAAACAGAACACCAACCCCTGGCTGCTCTGTGCCGTGCAGCCTATTGAAATTCTGGCTGTGATTCCAGCTGAGATTTTTCCATAAATAGCTCTGTACTACTTGGGAACACAAACAAACCCTGGACAGATCTGAGGTGGGGTCTGCTGAGGTTCAGCCTGGTGTTAGTGTGGACTTGGGGTAGGTACATTCTGGATGTGGGGGCTGCCAGCAGGAACTGGGAAATAAATAATTACCAAGCACATTAGTTGCAAGGACTCAGGAATCACCTGTGTTGAGCACAGGACAAAAAGAATAATAAAAATGAATAAATAGAAGCAGAAGCAGGTAGGTTTTCATTTTAGTATTGTAATTTATTTTTTTTAAATAAAACTCATTAGGTAATGACTTTAAGGTTATGGTTCAAGTAAGTACAACTTGAAGTAAAAATGAATTACTCTTTGAATGAACAGATATCCAAATTAAGCACCCTTTTAAAATCTGTGCTGATTAGATGTTTGTTATGTGAATTAATACACAGCCTGTTGTGCTGTGCAGGTTTTTCAGTGCTGTGTAGGTGAACACCCTCTGGAGTAAGTAATTCAGGGGTATCTTTTTTTGTAGTATGTTCAGTTATAATTGGTGTAAGCTGTCTTGAGTAATTTTAAGAGGCAAGTTAATTTAACAGGCCAGAATATATTAGAAATTACTCCATAGTCTTGAGGAGAAACATTCTGTGAATTAAGAAAGGGTGAATAAATCCTTCTGTGCTTTGCCTGTGTCACAGGGCTGCTTTTCTGCTAGTCCTGTAGCTCAGAAACATTTTTAACAGAGCAGAAATCCCCTTTTAAAGGCAATCAAAGAGCACAAAAATAACTTTGGCATTTGTGAAATCCCTGCTCTGAGTGGAGACTCTTGAGTGTCCTCAGCCCCTGGTTATCACAACCAGAGTGTTTGTCTGCTGTCACCCCAGCCTGGGGCTGGTGGCACTGAGAGAGGGCCCCCAGGGCCTGGGGAGCTCCATCCTGTGTTCTCCAGTGCAGAGCTCTCAGCTCCACCCCTGCTCCTCTGGGATGTTTGTGCCAAACCTTGGTGCAGCCTCTGAGGGATCTCTGGGAGCTTCCCTGCCCACAGCCTTCTGCCAGAATGTCTAAAGTCACCTCTGGGGCAGGAGCCCCTGGAATGTGTGTGTGGGATGCACTCATGGAATCAGCTGTGATCCCTGGGGGAGGCACTGACTGTGCTGGGAGCTGGATGGAGCTTGGAATCACAGAATCATGGATTTGGGTTAGAAGGGACATTAAGGATAATCCAGTGCCACCCCCTGCCATGGGCAGGGACACCTTCCACTAGCCCAGGTCGCTCCAGCCTGGCCTTGGACTCTTCCAGGGATGGAGCAGCCACAGCTTCTGTGGGAATTCCATCCCAGCCTCTCCCCACCCTCCCAGAGAACAATTCCTTCCCAATATCCCATCTATCCCTGCCCTCTGGCAGTGGGAACCATTCCCCCTTGTCCTGGCACTCCATCTCCTTGTCCAAAGTCCCTCTCCATCTTTCTTGGTGGGAACAGCTTAACTGCTGATCCTTCTCCTTTTTAAGGCCAATGGTGTTTTGAGCTCGTTGAGATTTTTTTTTTATTTCCAGAACATTCTTTTTCATTCCTTGTAGGCACATTGAGAGCAGCTCCCTAAGAAAATGGAAGTATAAATAAAGCAGCCAAGCAATCCAGCAAAGCACTTCTGCTACCAAGGGGTAATGAGCCTGGGTTTGGAAAACAGATCCATTGCTCACATGTTTATCACAGGGAGAAGAAATCAAGCTTTAAAGCTTGAATAAAACTGGGTCAAATTCTTTTAATGTGTTTTGGGAAACCCTCCTTCCTCTGTATAACCTGCATTCCAAAGCCTGGCTTAGGAGAATTATGGAGCACATTATGGATAAACCTTGAGGAGCCTGGTGAGGATGTGCTGTGACTTAGCTCTGGGAATACAGGTTTTCCAGGGAGCTTGAGATGGAGTTTGTGGTCTCCTGAATCTTTATGGGTTTATAGGATGTCCTTTTTCTCCAGGTAAGCAGGAACATTTCCAAGAGCTTCAACATGGCAGCGCTGTTCTCCCCAAACAGACATTTAATTTCTCTTGTTCCAACATAAAATTTATTCTGGAAAATCAGTAAACCTGAATTTTTCCCCTCAGCAGTGCTAAAATTGAGTTGTTACTCTCTTGGAAACTAGATATGCAAAATCAGTTTTCCTGTAGCTTTATTAATGATAGACTGTAAATTAAAGCTCTGCAAGCAGAAAATGTATTGGAACAAGTCATGTACCAGAGTATTAAAAACCAGACAAATGCTGTGTTTGAGGAGAGATAATCAAATCTGTTATTTATAAGCCTTTTTGCCTGAATTCTCCCCATGTTGCTCAACAGGTCCCTCAGTTTTGTGAGTGCTGGTGACAGAATGTTCAGATACCTGAGGGGATCTCAGATGAAGCCATTGTGGGCATGAAGTTCCTGCTGGAGTTAATTTTGTTCCCCTATAATTAGATATGTATGATCTGTATGCAGTTGTACAAAGGACAGAAATGATGAGTAACTCCCAAACTAAATTCTGCACAATACAAATAGAACTGAACCATTCTGTCATCTTTGTCTCAGAATGCAGTGTAGGTTTTGCTGGCTGAAAGAAAGGAAAAGCAGGATCATGGGATGGATCCTTCTGAAAGGAACTGAGCTGGTGTGGATTGTGTACCTGCTGCTTGGGGGAAAAACTTGGTTTAAAGGGATAATGTGTGGTTGAAATGGGAAAATTCCAAGGGGAGGAAGCTCTTTGTCTTGTGTCATTTACTCAAATTATCTCTCTGTCTGCAGTAACACTTAATACTCTGTATTACAACCTTCAGAACCCTGACCCTGCCAGTCCCCCTTCAAACAAACCACAGACTTCATATTCTTACCTTTTAGCTGAGATTTCACTTGGGGATACGAGAAATTTGCTTTTAGGGAGAGTTTTATTGCTGCAGCACGGAAGAACACTGTGTGTGTTTTCATCTTTTGCAGTGGATTTAAGGAAGGTTTGGTTCTGTGACTGTTAAAAACTTTGTTGGTGTCCAGAATTCTGTGGCACTCGAGGGCAGCCTGAGGTTCTGGGCTGCTTTGTTTGCATCTAGACAGGGCCACTTAATTTTCCAGGTGAAGTGGAATTGCTGTAGTGTGGGATGGGAATGGGACACAAGCAAACCTAGGCCAGATATCCAGAATATCAGATGGCTTTTTATCTGATAGCTGAGGCCTTGAAAGCGAAGAATTGAAGAATTACAACACAGATGTCACTCGGGTGTTTTATGTACTTCGTGTTTCTGTCCTTTTTGTTTCTGTTTTACATGCAAACCACCCCTCCTCAGGGATTGCGTTGCCTCTGCAGGTGATGTTATCCAGCCTCTGGGTAACCACTGCTCCCAGGCTTTTTTTGGTAATCCTAAACCCTGAGTGAAGAGGAGTTTTCACTGTGATTGAAAGGGAATTGATGCAACACTGAGTGTGACACATCCTCAGTAGGAGGCCACTCTTCTTTTCCTCTTCCCCACCTGAAAATAGATTTAAGCTTCAGAGGCTGGAATCTCTCAGCAGCTGAATTTTGTGATGTTCAGAAAAAAACCCCTATGGTGACTTTGACATCCAGCAGCTGGCCAGCACTGAAAAATGCTGGATTTGCTGTTGATTGCTTTTCTTGTTAAAAACAGAACAATTCTGGTTGGAGGGAGGAGGAAAGGGCTGGGGACAGATTAAACTTATTTTAGAAAAATTTATTACTGTTCCATAATATTGCAGTAGCTGCAAAGAAGAGGCTCACGGAGAAGTTGTGACTTTAACTGCTCGTTCCTGGTTGTGGATAAATGTTGTGGTTCCACAGCTGTGAGAGATTCACCCTCCTCTCTGAGGTTATTCAAGCTGGGCACCAGGGCTGGGGCTGGATTTCTGCCACTCAGGCCTCTTGTGTTTATGATATTAATAACCTGGTGTCAAATGTCCTGGGAACGGGTGATGCAGGTTGAAAGACCTTTGTTTCAGCCAACAATAGACCTGAATTAGTGTGACTAGGAAAAGCAAATAGGCACTTCCTGTCATGTTTTAAGGAATATTTGGGTTTGGGAAGCACGTGTATTAAGAGATGGGAACTGAATGCTCATCATTTGCTTTTTGTCCCTGGTAAAACGCCCCCTGTGTATTTGTGCATCTCTATTAGTCTTTATAAACATGTTTGCAGTACCAATAAAGTCAGGTGGAATCCCATTTGTTTGAATAGATTATTTCCAGTGTTCTTCAGGGGGAAAACTCTCTAACCCTGGATAATGAAGATTTTAAAAAGGGAGAATTGACTTAGTTGTTGCTTTCCTAATCCGGTTTGTTCCTCAAGTGAAAACTTCAAGGCCTGTTGCAAAGCCCAGAAACTGTTTGGATAAAATAAAATGAGTGGTGTCTCCAAGCACTGTGACAGTGCTGTTTGTGGTTTGGAGGCAGAGGATGCCTCTGGAGACTCGAGGGAACTCTTGTCAGGGATTAAATGATCCCCTGTTATTGAGTTTGAGGTATTTGGAGGCTGATCCAGCTTGTGTTGAGTTGAAAAATGGCTCTGTGTTGAGCTGGTTGTGCACGTGGAATTCCTGGGATAGTGGCAGCCTCCTGGAGCTGTGGAGGGCTGGAAGGAGCTTCAGACACACACACACCCCCCTCAATTCCAGGATGGGAAGGATCATAGGATGGATGAGCTGAGGTGTTTGTGTAAAATACACCCTCAGAGGTACAAGGTGGAGGCAGCTCCTGAGGGTTTGGAAACTGCACCAAAGGCCACAGCTGGTTCCAGTGTGTTCCATTCTTTACATCACCTGATGCTGGAGCCAAGTTAAGCTTTACTAGTTAAATATGCAGTGCCTGGGTGTGGGCAGCCCAGTCAGCAGGAGTTTCTTGGGCTGTTTGTACCTGCTCTTTGTGTTTATTTTCCTGCTTCTCGGAATGTGCTCAGACTTCCTGCGCCGTCCTCTGTTCTCCCAACTAGATCGTGTCCAGCTTAAGGGCAAGGCAGGGACTGGGAACTCTGGTTTGCAGCTTCTTGTGTACTAAATTCATTCCATTTATTCTCTTTCACCTGGTAGAAGAAGGGAATTTGCCTGCTGGTTTCCTGTGCATGTGTTCTGGAAGGAACCGCAGTAATGTCTTGTCTTAAGGTTTAAAAATAGAAAGTAATTAATCAGGGTGAGGAGGGTTAATGGTTTCTATCCAGAAACCAAACAGCTTTGCATTTGTTTGTATAGAGAGAACATTCTTCTGTCTGCTGTTGTTATGAGTTTAACATGAGGGGATTTTTCACAGTAATTTTGGAAACACTTATTAATAACTTATTCGGGGTTAAAAACCCCAGAACTGTGTCATTGTCTCGTCAGATGAAGTGGTTTCAAGGGGCCAGTTCAGGACTGTTCCCATCTAACTCATCCTGGCCCTGTGGGGTTTTTCTGTAGGTTTACAATGAAGTTGGCATCAAAAGAGTTACAGGATGCAGTGCCAGACTTGGTGAGCGGGAATAAAACCTGCAGTGGGGTCCAGCCCAGTGGTTCCAGTAACTGTGGTACAGGTATTGCAGGGTGGAGCAGGGTCAAATCAATGTAAGATGTGCAAGTTCCTTCTCCAAGCTCACCAAGTCTGTCAGTGTGAATGCTTTTCTTTACACAAAGCTCAAACTTGAGGGCAGTTTGCTGTCAGAAGCACAGCCCAGTTCCCAGCAGGGTCTGACATCTGTTTGCAGAGGGCTCTGCCTCTTTGTCATCTCTGCTTCCCTCGGCCGCCACAGGTGGCTCACAGGCCCGTGTGCTGGAGACCGAGCTTCCTACTATAGAGGAGGCAGGAAGCCAGTGGTCTGTGGTTTAAATCCATTTCCTTTCTGTTCCACAGAGCCCAGTCCTGACCTTGTTTAGGGAGCTGTTGTGAGTGGGAGCTGGTGGAGCCTGTACATACGGACAGAAAGGCAGTTCATTGGCTTTTTGGTCGTGGGCTCGGCAGCCTTCTGCAAACACAACTGTGCTGGTGGAGATGGGGTTGCTCCTGAGCATACTCCTTGCTTCCCCCAGCAGATGTGCTCATCTAATGCCTTCAGTTCAGCCCTGGTAGCAAAACACAAGTTGCTTAACAGAACTGAGATGTGCTGGGATCACTCCCAGGAGTTTGAGGTGGTGGCAGTGTCAAACGTGTCAGAAGAGCGTTCCCTCTACTGATTTCTGCTACCTCTGAGAATTGCTGTTCTTGCACACGTTTATTGGTCCAGAAATGGACCATGGGGGGAAATAATGATGAATTTGGTGGTGGGAACATGACCTGAGTGGAGATATTGAAGCAGCTGCCCAGTGATGCCCAGCAGTTGTTTGCCAAGTAGGAGTCACAGTGTGCTACTCCCTGTACAATCTAGATAGTAATACTGAACATAGATTGTGCTTTCTATGAATTGTTTATATGTTTAATATATGTTCTGGGTTTCTGGTTTATATGTTTATATGTTCTTTGTTTAAATGAGGAAGTTGCTTTGATAACACAGTTAACTTGAGATCCCGTAAAGATTTGTGGATGCTGGAGGAGCTGCTGTTCCAGATGAGAGATTTTCACAGATGGGGATTCTGTTCTCTTCTTTACTATCACCTTGTAAAATACTTTGGATTTGTTACTATCCCAACCTCCAAAGGTTTTGAGAGTCACTTCTGTGCTAATCCTGTTCTCTGCAGTTCCACCTTCTCCCCGTGGCTTTGCAGGCAGGAGCAGCTTTGCTGCGTAGGGCAGGTGGATTTGGAGTTGGATCCTGCTCTGAGCATTGAGCCCAGTAAAGCTATTTAGGAGCATTACCAGCCTTATTACATAAAACTGATGGCAACAAGATTTCAGGCTGCTGTTGCTGTTATTGCAGTGGGAGGGGATGGAAGTTTGCTCTTGTTTTCTAGGAAGTCACGAGGCTTTAACAAAAAGTGATTTGCATGAATTTGCAAACCCACTAAATAACATTGTTTTGAACTTTAGTATTAAGTTGCATTATCTCTAAACCATCTAAGAACGTGTTATAAATGCACCTGTAAGTTCTAAGCCATCCTAATACTTGTAAATCCTATGGAATAGTTGTCTTGGAGTGCTGGTTCTTTCCCTTGGCTCCAGTTCCTCCTTCCACTACAAAAAAAGTGACTGAATTCCAGCTCCTGCTTCTGAAGGCTGTTGATAACAGAGTGGTCTTACTGTCACTGGTAATACATGGATGTGACAGCACAAAGAGTGATCTCAGAAGGATGTGGCACTTGAGGATACTCTGGAGGAGTTCCTTGCTTACCTGGGAGCAAGGAAGGCATGTTAATGTGGCCTAGGAAGTGACAGGAAAAGCTTAATTAAGAATTGTCCAACTTTCATTTTAGGGAGCTAAATAAAAAATTAAAAATAAAATGTATAATAATAATAATAATAATGATAAGTAAATCACTCTGACTTCCAAGTCCAGAGTTGAACTAGAACTTGCCCAGTGATATCTTTTCTCAAAGATTGGCAAAGTTGGAGCAAGGAGAAGAAAGTGAATAAAAGAACAGAAATGGGAATATAGAGAAGTGTAGGAAATAGAGGGAAAGCAGGGGGGTTAGGCCTGCTTGGCAGTGTTTCTGTTTGGTTATTTGGGTGAGTAATTGATGCAGTGAATTTGAGGCGTGAAGTTCTATGTGTTTGGAGAGTGCTGTCTGTATGTCACACACAGATAGGGATGAAACTGGGAGGGTCCCAACCCTGAAGTGCATCTTCACCAAACAGCACCAGCTGCTTCCAGCCCAGCTCAGTGCCGAGTGTGTCATGACTGGGTGTTTTTCACTTCCAGCATCCCAGGGCCTGGAGCTCTTGGAATGAACGTGCAGGGAACGGTCTGTAAACCTTCCTTCCTCTCTGTAGAGCTCCTGGATTCACAGAGACCAACAGGCCCAGCCTAATTCCTGCCTGCTGGAGCTGCAGCCTGGGCTCCCCAACAGACCCAGGCTCATTCCTGCCTGCTGGAGCTGCAGCCTGGGCTCCCCAACAGGCCCAGCCTAATTCCTGCCTGCTGGAGCTGCAGCCTGGGCTCCCCTGTGTTTGTGCTCTGCCCTGGCAGGGCCAGCAGCTCTGAGCACAGCCTTGGCCAGCACACAAATTCCCCTCCCTGCTAAGGAGGGCAGCTCTGCAGCACAATTCCAGGGCTGGGACCTGGGAGAGAACAAGTAGCCAGCTGGCTCTGGCAAAGCCTGGCAGCACAGGAGGGAGGATTTTTGCCCCAAGGGTAAGAACCTCTTTTTCTGTATTTCCGTGTATTTCTTCCCATCCCCATATGTGTGAGGAATTCATATATTTTTCATGCCGTGCCTGCTAGAGAAGAGATCTATTTAAAGGCCTTCTGGAACGACTCTTGAGCAGTAGATTGAACAGTAGGAATGCCTTCTCCCAGCTGCCTTTGGATTTGTTGCCTAGTCACTTCGGAGAGCTGGAATGAATGCAGGGAAGGGGAATGAATGCAGGGAATCGCTCTTGCAAGTGAATGAAGAGAAGGGAAATGAAGTCAATAGTAAAACTGCTCATGGCAACTTTGAAGCACACAGTCCTGGTGTTCCCTTCCCCCTCTGCACATACATAAATTAGGGATGAGGCTGGAATGCAGAGGGTACTTTCTTTTATGCCCTCAGCACTGAGCAGTGGCTGCCCTTTGGCTGTCCTGCTCCTCCCCAGGAGTGTGCACTTGTGGTACCCTGGGCTGGGAGCTCTTCTCTGCATCACACATGTGTGGTCACTCTTCCTTTATCTTATTTAAACAGCCTTCCTGTTCACTTGGAGATTAACACCTCACTGTCTACCTTCAGAGATTAATACACAACATATCAGGGCTCCTGATAAATGTAGTAAATCCAAATCCCAAACAAGGGGGTGCTGGTGGGATGACTCAGTGCATTGTGTAGCTGCTTCAAATATTTGAAGCCTTGGAAGAGCTTTTGTTTTCTCTCCAGTGTTTTTCATTGTATTTTTTTTCCCCAACAATGAAGCATGTAGCTCCACAACAAAATCACTACTGGAAACAAGAAAGTCCAATCAAAAGGCACAATTTTCTGTCATTAGCTGTGACTTGACCTGGAGCTTTTGGAAGCTGCATCTGTTCAGGGGCCTGAAGCAGGGAGGTTTTGCTTCACCCTGGATTGGAAAGGAACAATCCACGAGTGATTTCCAGGCACTTAAGGTGTGCAAATTCTCCTGGAGAGATCTCTTGTTCTCTTTGGAGACAATCTAGGAAGAATGGCTCAGCTATGCTCAGCAATTGTGCTTTGAATTCATCCATTCCTGTGCTGCTTCCTCACTCTGAGGCTTTTTGAGCTTCCTTAGATTTTAACAGTAATCCTAAAAGTGGGTTTCTTAGTGTTTCCCGTTGGATACAGTTTCTGAAGTATCCTTGGAATGATCAGTCGATGTTTAGTTGGATCAAAATAGCTTCTTCTACCCTTAGAGCTGGCAAACTGAGGAAGTGGGCTCTGCATGAGGCCGGTGAATTGTGTTTTCAGGACAGAATTACCATCCAGACTAAGTAACTTCTCTACATTATGGATGAGATTGGAGTTGCTCCTTTGGAAAATTCCAGAAATGGTATTTTGAGCCACTGGGAAGGTGTATAAACAATGAAAGAAGTCCTAAAATGCTTTTTAAATACTACAATTCTTTGTTCAGTCCTTGGAAACATCAGGAGTTTGCTCCACTTGTGTAAACACACTGATTTACTTGCTCTCTGCTTAGGCAGCAGATCAACATGAGTCCCAAAACTTGCACAGAAACCTTTTAGGTCTGGTGGAATAAAGACTCTCTTTGTTCCTGCCATGATTGACTCTCTGCTGGAGAGTAGGTGACATGTTTTGCCTACCAAGCATGTTTTATAAGCAGAGTTTATAGAAAGTTCATGGTACATTAAAATAGATAGCCTCTTCTCTACTAATAAAATCCCTTTTATTCTATTATTGGAAACAAATTTAATACAGAATTGCTTTTCAGGTTTCTGATGGGCCTTCTGGAACCAAGTCATTGGATTACAGTATTGTTTGGATTGATGGAGCTGTTTTATTCCCTTCTTCCATGGAATAAAACTTCAGCCCAACCCTTGCTGGGATATTTAGGGATCTTGCTGGTGCCAGTGCGTGTGTGGTTCTGGTTCTGCACTCACTGGGCAGTGGGGAAGGTCATTGAATACCTGTCACTGAATTCTTCTTGTTTCAAACATGGCTTTTAACAGGGCAAAAGGCATTGGAGATCTGTTGGATTCCTTTATTCCTGTTGGATTCCTTTATTCCCGTTGGATTCCTTTATTCCCGTTGGATTCCTTTATTCATCTGTCTTTGAACAACAGAATTTGCTTTTTCTTCCTTTGAACTGGTCACCTTCCCACTGCACTGGCTCAGTGGCCTCAGGGCCTTGCTTAAGCTTTGAGAGAAGTGTCTTTCCCCCTTCCCTTTGCCTGTCCCCTTGTTTTAGTTCCTTTGGTTCCTCAGATTCCTGCCTCCGTGTCTGCCATGGACAAATCCAGTCGTGCTTGAATCCAGTGAAGTGTCTGATCCTTGCTGGTGGTTCTGATTTCTGTTGGAGCACTTCAGAAGTGAAGATGTCTCATTGAAGGGATACATAAAAAGCTTAGAGCAGGTTGGGAAAATACAGATGATGTGCAGAAGGAAAAGAAACCCTCACTGGGTTGTAGCTGCTGTGTCTGGGAGGGCTGTCAGGAGCTTTGGATGACTGCAGGGAAAGCAGACTCTGCCCTGTCTCCATGTGCTGATGGCTCAGAGGCCAAAGCCTCTCTTGGCAGTTTGAGATTTTGGGGATCAGTGGCATGATTTGGCTGTAGATTCCATTTCTTTGAGGTCAGGGTACAGCTGTGTAGTAGCTCTGTGTTTTCATAGTGTTTTGCTCGACCTGCTGCAAAACATTTCCCCTCATAAATGGATTTCAGGTTGTGCAGGTGATTCCCACCCCGCCACCCATTTGCTTTCAGGTCACTGAAAGCCATTATTTGGAAGTCTTTAGTAGTCTCAGAAGTGTTTCTACAACAGTAAGTGCTATAAAGGGATATTTATGTGGGACCAAAGGCCAAATGTATAGATCTGTGCAAAGAAGTATTTGTAAGTGCTGTAGTAACCCCTGAGCTGTGGGACCCAAGTGATGCAAGAGGGAGAAACTTGGTGCAGGTGCACTGCAAGAATGGAAATACACATTTCTCTCCTGGTTTTTGTTTCTGTCAGAATCATAACCTTAATTTTGTGTGTTTGCTGCTGCCCTGTGGTGCTTTAAAACCTGCACACTTGCAGTGGATGGGTTAGGAGCACTCAGCAGCCTTGGGAAGGGATGAGTTAGGAAGGGATGGGTTAGGATCACTCAGCAGCGTTGGGAAGGGATGGGTTAGGATCACTCAGCAGTGTTGGGAAGGGATGGGTTAGGATCATTTAGCAGCATGTGGAGCAGCTCCTGGAGCTGCTGGAGCACAAACAGCAGGGACACAGGGAGGAGGCAGCAAGGCTGGGGATGCCCCTTGGCTGTCGTGGTGCTGCAGGACTGAAACAATCCTACAGGAATTACAATTACCACTGGAAAAGAGAAGGATAAGACTGATTTTTTTCTTTTGGCGAGGAGAGTGTTAACAGAGATGAGAATCCCCAGGCCAATCAGTGCCCTGTGGCACATGAAATGCTTCCCCTGTCAGTTCTCCCACACCATTAAACCCTCCCAGCTCATCAGCAGTGCCCTGATGTCTGGCTCTGTCTCTGGCCAAGGTATGGGAATGTGGTATTCCAAAGGGGGAGTTACTGGGTTGGGAGGTACCACTGGTTGTTTTGCTCTCCAGTGCTGATTCCTGTGTGAAATCAGCATCTCAGCCCTCCAACAGAAACCAGGTTTTCTGTCCCTTCCTTAGGACATTTTGGAAAGGGAACAGTCCAAGGTCGCTCACATGGCATTTATTGATTTATCTGGAGTTTAAAAACTAATTAATATTTTTCCATTGGAATTGCTGCTAAGGAATGGATTTTGTCTTTAATTTAAAACTGATCTAAGTACTTGGAATGATCTGCAGGGTGTCCCTCAGGCACTGGGGAGCTTTCAGGACCTTGGCACCCCTGACTGAGCCCGTTGGACTCTTTGGAAGTGCAGAAAGTTCATTTGTGCAGTTGAGTCTGTGACAAAGCAGGACCTGTAGCTTGGAGATCACTGGGGGAAAGCTTGGATGATCCTGAAAGTTAAAATAAATGTAAAAGGCATTAATGGCTGGGATAACTACAAATAACTGCTATATATGAGACTTGTATTATTAGTAAATACAGAACATATATGATCAGACCTAAGAAAATGGAGATTTCACCCTTAATTTAAGGCTTTTCTGGCTGTTGTTGCTGCCTGTTCCAGTTATAAGGCTTTTGACTTTGTGAAACTTTCACCAAATAAGTACAAGGATGAATTTATCCATCTATTCCTAGATAGATATATAAGATTTTTAAGGCAATTTTTCCTTTGCTCTTTTCTGCCATGGAGACACATTGGATCTGCTGATAACTTGCTGTATCATCTTCCCAAGACTGTCATAGCCTGTTCAGTGTGTGTTTTTCACAATGGTAATTATTCTGTGTACTTCTCACTGCTGAGAGCTCAGTTGCCTTGTTCTTCTCCAATTAATTGATAACTTCCTTAAGGTCTCTTCCCATCAGTGATGTGGTTTGCAGTGTGTGGCATGGTCTAAATGAGATTTTTTGGTTTGCACTTCACTCTTTCGCTGGCTTTGATTAATTCTTTATACCCCTTTCACCTGTGAAAGGTCCATATTTAATGGCAGCTCTTCAGCTGAGTGCTCTGCAGCCTCACAGATGGGAGAGAAATCACTTCATCTGGGGCACAAACACGTGACAAATGAAGGGCTGGCTGAGGTAACCACTGCCTTCCAGGGGGGAGAAGATGTGCCCCCAGACCCCAGTTTTTCTGTGTGAGATCTGGACCCTGGTTTATCTGTGTGCAAGGTGACATCATATTTTTATCCTTAACTCCGTGTTCTTGGGGAATTTAAATCCATTTTTGAGCAGATAACCAGGGCAGGGGGTGGATGGGGTGATCCATGGGGCAGTTTAAGCTTTAATGGGACATAGCAGGGCACAGTGGAGCTGTGGTTCAGCTCCAAGTCGAGCAGATACCAACCTTTTGCAACTCTAAAATGCTGGGAATGAAATGTTATGAGATGGAGATTCTATAAGGAAACCACCCTGTAGGAAATACTGTTTATCTCCGTTTGACTGCTGGGGGAGTAAAGTCCCCTGAAGACTTGTGTGTGGAAAAACTCTCAGGTAGTTTCTCCTGCAGGAAATGAGGTTTATATTGTGTTGCAGTCTGGTGTTTGAAAGATGGTTTGGCTTCTGATTCTGTACTGGAGAGTACGAGGGGCAAGGTGTGCACCTGGAAATGGGAATTGTGATTGTAACTTGTCCTTTTTGCTGTGGGAACAGCTCAGTTTGATACTAGGGATTGCTCTTCTTGTCTGTGTATATCACTATTTAATTTTAGCACTGATAAAAATACTTGTGGTCATGCAAACCTTCCTCATCCAGAAGAAATACTTAAGTTTTTCAGAGACTGATGAGTTTATTTCCTAATTTTCTGTACCTGTTTGTTCCTTGCATTCCTTAGACACCGATGTCTGAACTTCTCTACCCTGGTACCTTTTGCCCTTAAGTTGTCAAATGTGTATAGAATCCTTAAAAAAAAAAAAAAAGATGCTTTAAGATCATGTGGGTAATGATTGTATTTAAATCCTCTATCAGGAATAACTGGGAAAATAAAGGTAGGAATATTTATGTACACGGTTTCTCTGTGCTGGTACAGCTGAAGTAGAGTCATAGCAGAAAACATAACAAGATATAAAACCTTTAAAAACCAAGTAATGCAGAACAGTGAGCCTTTAGCATGGTGAACTCTTACTGCTTTTCACATGTAAAGTTTAAAAAATGACTGCTCTATTTTAAAAGAAATTATTTGCATTTTATAATACAAATATCCTTAAATCGAAGTACGGATTTTCTTTTACACTTGTCATAGTTTTCTTGGTCACTTGGTAATGAGAAGAATTATGAACTGGGGGGGTTATTTCTGTTTTTCTGCAGCGGATATAATTTCTACAGTAGAATTTAACCATTCTGGAGAGTTGTTAGCAACAGGAGACAAGGGAGGGAGAGTTGTCATCTTTCAGCAGGAGCAGGAGGTGAGTCTGTCTAATTACACCATATTAAATGTTCTGTTCTTATCCATTCCCTTTTTAAAGAAAAGGAGCATGCTTTTATAAAAAACTGTAGACAAAGTGAATGTCTGTGTCAGGAGTGATGAAAATAATGACATTTAAGAGTAAAGAAATGATTGAGAACTTTGTGACACCCATAGGAATTATTTTATGCATTCTTAATGTGGTCTAAAGAATGTGTAAAGTGAAAACCAGAAAGTGGGGGTAGGACAGGAAAGGCCTTGAGGGAGCTGAAGTTGGTTCTTCCAATGGCTCTGCCTGGCTGGGATGATGATTTCAGATTTCACTGGAGCTGGGGAAATTAAAAGTAACCCTTAAGCAAGTGTGTGGCTGTGACCTCAGATGTCCTTTTCCATTCTGATATCAGTCAGGTAGAATCACACAACCATAACAGCAAAGGGATCTTCTCATTTAACCCTTGTTCCTTTGATCTTTGGGCTCTAATCCCATGTTGGAGGTGGAAAGCTGAGCTGGAGTGCCTGTTTTTTTTTTAAACTAAGGCTGAGGTTGGAAGTTGTTTTGGTTAGAATGTATTCCAGGGAGAGGATAATCCAGGATATTCCAGGGAGATGTCACCTCCCCGCCCAGAAACGTCAGGCTGTCGCTTTTTCCTTAGTGGTTTGTTCAGTTTCAATCCCAAAAATCCCAAACCGCAGGAATTCCCAGCTCAAGTTGCTCTGTGCTGGCACGTGGGAATCACACCTTCCCGATCCCAGTAAATCCCCTCGGTCAGTGCTGACATCTAGTGGGGGCTGCCCTGCCCTGCCCAGCTCCTCTGGCACCAACTCCTCAGGTGTTTGGTGGCTTTTTGTTGTTTTCTTTCTATTGTTTTTTTAAATTATTTTTCAACTCTTTTGAGTTTTACCTTGATTCCTTTAAGGGTGCTTTAACGTAACTCAGAGCTCATTGCCTGTTCCCCTGAGCTGTGTTTGAGGCACTCCTTGTTTTTTGGTGTGTAACCCCTGGCTCCCATCCTTCTGATCTGGGATCCAGCTGTGGGAAGAACCACCTGGGTTGGCACATTAAGTTACAAAGGATTATTTTTGGCATAATTTGACTGCTGGACTTTTTAGGGAACGGACAGCGGGGACTTGATTCCCTGTAGTTAGTTCTGCCACACACACACAACTGTCTGGAGCAGGTTTTATATGTGAAAGTACCTAAAATACGAGTATTTAACTTGGATTTCTGTGCCCCCTTCTCTGCTGCTGCATTCCAGGGCTTTGTAGGCCACACCTGCAACACTACCAGAACACAGAGCTGTACAAACCTGTGGGACTCTACCCACTGCCAAAGTGGTGCCACCTCCGGGCTGGAATGTGGCAGGCAGTGACATCAGAGCAGCACCAGGCAGGAAATGAGTGTGGATCTCACAGAAACTGGGCAGGAATTTGCGTGGGCAGCCTGTAATTACCTCAGTTGCATTTTAACATCAGGCACTTGGGCCAACACCTCTCCTTGGTTTGATTGATTTTTTTTGCTTTGAGCACCATGAGATAGTTTTTAGATTTTGCTTTTCTCCCCAGGATGGATTTCATATATTATTGGCTTTAGGTATTATTCTGCTCCTGTGGAGTTTTACTAGAATACACACACAGACTATTTAAGCCTCCATCATTATGGTAAGCATGGAGTTGAAGGAAAGTTGCCTGAATTTCCTAAGGCATTTCCTACAGCACAATGGATTTCCTTTCCCTGCAGCGACCCAGCTCCACTTGTTAGTTCTAACTGAGACTTGGAACAAAGTCCCTTCCGTTCTCCAGGGTGGGAAAGCCTGGAAGGGAGAGGTGTGGTGCAGAATTCCAGTGCCAAATTTGATTTCTAAGCATTTTGTCCACTTTTTCCCTCCCCCCCTCAGCTTATTTTGAAGTGTCAGAATTCCTGACAGCTCTCAGTGTGAGGGGATGAAGCAGCAGAAAACCATGGGAGGAATGTGACAGACGTGTGTTTGGGGGAGGTCCTGAGGGCTGAAAGGAGCAGAGGACGTGAGACACAGGAGGAGGAAGGAGCAAAGTCCCCAGTCAAGAGCAGCTATCACAGCAAAGGCATCTGATGGTGCAATGCCTGCAGTGGGTGGGACAGGAATAAATCACTGAATTCAGCTGGAGCCCAGTTCAGGTGCCCGTGGGGAGCGCTGGGGCACAAATGGCTCCAGTTTTCCATCATCCATGGCAGGGAATTGAGGGTTCAGTCCATGCAGTGCAGTCTAAACCACAGCTTTTGGAGAGGGGATCATGCAAATCCGGGTGGGTTTCAGTTTTCCAAGCATTTCCACCTTGCAGGGGTGACTCCAGTGTCAGAGATGTGTTCAGCAGAGGTGTTAAGGTGTTTTTTTTTTTTCCCCTTCTAGAATGAGGAAGAAAAAAGCTTCTTAAGCAGTTTAGAAGCTCTCAGGGAACGTGGGGATTATAAACCAGAATAGTGGAGCTGCTGGTACAAATTTAGAGGTGACATGTGGGATTTCCATAGTGTGCCTGGAGAGCTGAACGTACTCACTGAGTAGATCTGCCATATGTGTGTCTGGGTAGTAGGGGAAGGAATATTCTCCTTAAAAAAGCCAAGGTGGAAAAATTAAAGATGAGAGAGAATAATGAAGATTTTTGTTTGTTTATTTGTTTGTTTGTTTTTAAAGAAAATGTTTAGGCAAAATAGTTTTTATATTCAGCTTCTTGGAATTGATATGAGAACTCGCTGGATATTCACATGGCCCAGGGGAATTTCTGGAAACTTTAGGAATCACAAGTTGCTGCAATAACTGTTTTTTCTCTGAGGTTTTCTTAGCCAAAATAGTAGAAACCCTAATCAAATTCTTGCAAGAGAGATAATCCTGTGTTTGTCTGTTCTACAGACTTGTTAAAATAAATCAGCCTTGCAAAGCATACTCTGTCCATTGCATATGTAACTTGATCATTTAATTCTCTTTTTAGAACAAAACCCAGTCTCACAGTAGGGGAGAATACAATGTTTACAGTACCTTTCAAAGCCATGAACCAGAGTTTGACTACTTGAAAAGTTTAGAAATTGAAGAGAAGATCAACAAAATTAGGTGGTTACCCCAGAAAAATGCTGCTCAGTTTTTATTGTCTACAAATGGTAAGTTGTGACTTTATTTGTCGTGGTCGTGTGTTACTTTGTAGGTTTGCTGTTAGGATTGGGTCTAACCCTCTCCACTGCCAAAAGGCTGGAATCAAGCTGGGTTTAAATGCAAGTATCTGGGGTTGTGGCTCTTTTGGCTTCCCTGGGCACAGGGGGGGGGATTTGGGATTTGGGATTTGGTTGCTTTGTAGCCCAGGGGCTTCACCCAGCACCGCTCAGCACCTTCATGTGTGTGAGTCCCTGTGCCAGAGCTTACATTATTCATGACAATCCCTGTCCTAAATGAAACTTGGCTCTAACTTCTTTTATAAAAAGAACAAACCGTGGAGGAGGTTTTTTAATGCTTTTTATCTTGCCTTGTTTTCCCCAAGCAGCATTTTTGTCTTTTTTGGTGCTCGTGGGCGGCCTTGTCTTGTTCGAAGGCATCAGCGGTGACAACTGGTGTCTCTGCCACAGCTCCCATTTTAAAACTGTGCCTGTTTTCATTTCAGATAAAACAATAAAGTTATGGAAAATCAGTGAAAGGGACAAAAGACCAGAGGGTTATAATTTAAAGGAGGAAGATGGACGGTATAGGGATCCTACTACAGTTACAACACTACGGGTGAGTCGTTCACTCTGGACCGGCCACGTTCAGGTCATTCCTCTCTCCCTCCCCCAGCACAGACCAGGGAGTAACTGCCCCATCGATCCTTAATTTTTCTGTGATGCCACAGAAATATTTACTTCTGAGGTGCTTTTGAGATATTTCAGCCAGCTCGGTGTGTCGAAGGACTGTGATTTTAAGTGCTGATATTTGAGATATTTCAGCCAGCTCGGTGTGTCGAAGGACTGTGATTTTAGGTGCTGGTGTTGGTAGTGTGTTCCCCCCTCCAACCTGCCTTGCTGTGTGTGTTGCAGGTGCCAGTGTTCAGGCCCATGGACCTCATGGTGGAAGCCAGTCCCCGGAGGATATTTGCCAATGCTCACACGTATCACATCAATTCCATCTCCATCAATAGTGATTATGAAACGTATTTGTCTGCAGACGACCTGCGGATCAACCTGTGGCACCTAGAAATCACAGACAGGAGTTTTAGTATCCTTTTGCCATTGTTTGGTGGGATGGGGACAAGGAAACTGTTGGATTTTATTTGCTTTCATGAGAAGTGTTTTGTGTACCATGTTTTCTCCATGTTATTTCTCCTTGGTAATTGTAGGGGCTTTTGGAGAGCACAAGGAAATCATGGAATGGTTTGAGTTGGAAGGGATCTTAGAGATCACCTTGTTCCACCCCCTGCCACGGGCAAGGACACCTTCCACTAGCCCAGGTTGCTCCAACCTGGCCCTGGACACTTCTAGGGATGGGGCAGCCACAGCTTCTTTGGGCAACCTGTGCTATGTTTTTAATTATAATGTAATAGCTTACTTAGAATTTAGCAAAATTAAGTTCTGTATGAAAAACTCGGGTGATAATCCATAGCACAGAACTAATTACTGCTGCAGTGGAGCAGAAATAAAGAAGGTTTTGCTGTTAGAAGAATTAATTTCAAACTGATGGAGAATGTGATGTTACCATTTTGCTTTCCAGGCAAATTGATTTTAACTTTTACCTGGTTTATGACCGGGTTCCTCAGGCCCAGCAGAGCTTTGCTGAATGCAAAAATCCGAAATCCCTTGTGCAGAGCAGAGCAGATTCCTTATCAGGGTGCTGCAGACATTGTAGATATCAAGCCTGCCAACATGGAGGAGCTCACGGAGGTGATCACGGCCGCCGAGTTCCACCCCAACAGCTGCAGCACCTTCGTGTACAGCAGCAGTAAAGGCACCATCCGCCTCTGCGACATGAGGGCGTCAGCTCTCTGTGACAGACACTCAAAGTGTGAGTTGTCACCCCTTTGCAGTGTCTCATGGGCAGTGGGACATCTGGCTGGAGGGTGGGAGTGTGTTCATATTGGATTTCTGTGGGGTACAAAATCTAAATAAGTCTGAAATTTAGATTCGTATTTGGCCAAAGTAGAGAATCACAGAATCATAGAATCACAGAATCATAGAATCACAGAATCCCAGAATCAGCTGGGTTGGAAGGGACCTCCGAGATCATCCAGTCCAACCCTTGATCCAACCCCGCCGTGGTTCCCAGCCCATGGCACTGATGCCACATCCAGTCTCTGCTTAAAAACCTCCAGGGATGGAGAATCCCCCCCTTCCCTGGGCAGCCCATTCCAATGGCTGAGCACCCTCTCTGCAAAGAAATTCTTCCTAATCTCCAACCTAACCCTCCCCTGGCACAGCTGCAGACCCAGCCCTCTTGTCTTGCTGATAGTTGCCTGGGAAAAGAGACCAACCCCCCCCCGGCTCCCTCCTCCTGTCAGGGAGTTGCAGAGAGTGAGGAGGTCTCCCCTGAGCCTCCTCTTCTCCAGGCTGAGCCCCCCCAGCTCCCTCAGCCTCTCCTCCCAGCACTTGTGCTCCAGTCCCTTCCCCAGCCTTGTTGCCCTTCTCTGGACCTGCTCCAGCCCCTCCATGTCCTTCCTGAGCTGAGGGCCCAGAACTGGACACAGCACTTGAATGAGCAGCAGCTTCAGCTGGGGAGTCAGTGTAGACACTGCAGACTTCAGAGTCAAATACCACTTGATGCTGGAAATCTTGCACAAATGAGTGAAGATTTCACATATTACCAAGTAATTTGCTTGTTTAGAACCTGACCTTGATATGTGAAATGAATTTCAGGGTATGGCAACTGTATTATAAGGGTTTCTCCCTAAAGCTGTTTTATATAACACAGAGTAGCCCAGTGTGGAAAGCTTGTTGAGAAAACAATCTGATTTGGGTGTATCTTGAAGAGACACAAATTTACTCTTGAAATGCCTGTCTCGTTTTTACAGTGTTTGAAGAACCAGAAGATCCTAGCAACAGATCGTTCTTCTCTGAAATCATCTCTTCCATATCTGATGTCAAATTTAGCCATAGTGGTCGATATATGATGACTAGAGATTATCTGTCAGTGAAGATCTGGGATTTAAATATGGAAAACAGACCTGTGGAAACGTACCAGGTATTGGGTGATGATCATGGAGGCTGGAAAGGAAAACCTTGAAAGAGGCTGAGTCTTGCTGGTGGTCTTGGGGTGGCAAAGTTCCATTTTTGTTTGTAGGTGCAGGCAGAGCATCCGTGGGATTTGGGGGTCCCTCGCTCCTGCTGGAGGATCTGGGTACTCACAGGGCAATAGCAGAGCCCAAACCCATGGCTGGGGCTGGAAAAGCCTCCCCCTCACGCAGTGGGAATGTGGAAGGGGGATCTCCAGCCATGTGGGGGCAGGACAGGCCTTCAGTTGACTTTATTTCCTGGAGGAAACAGGAGGTGAAACATTTCCTTGGCAGAGAATGTTTCGAGCTGCCCCTGAGAAGTGCTGAGCTGTTCCATTTGTTAGAAAGAGGCTCTCGGGAGCAGTCCCAGGTCCTTCCTTGCTCTTGGTACAGACCCTGAGCAGTTGTTTTCCTGCTGTGTTCATAGAATGACAGAATCAGCTGGGTTGGAAGGGACCTCCCAGATCATCCAGTCCAACCCTTGATCCAACCCCGCCGTGGTTCCCAGCCCATGGCACTGATGCCACATCCAGTCTGTCCTTAAACACCTCCAGGGACGGAGAATCCACCCCCTCCCTGGGCAGCCCATTCCAATGGCTGAGCACCCTCTCTGCAAAGAATTCTTCCTAATATCCAACCTAACCCTCCCCTGGCACAGCTGCAGACCCAGCCCTCTTGTCTTGCTGATGGTTGCCTGGGAAAAGAGACCAACCCCCCCCTGGCTCCCCCCTCCTGTCAGGGAGTTGCAGAGAGTGAGGAGGTCTCCCCTGAGCCTCCTCTTCTCCAGGCTGAGCCCCCCCAGCTCCCTCAGCCTCTCCCCTCAGCACTTGTGCTCCAGTCCCTTCCCCAGCCTTGTTGCCCTTCTCTGGCCCTGCTCCAGCCCCTCCATGTCCTTCCTGAGCTGAGGGCCCAGAACTGGACACAGCACTCCAGGGGTGGCCTCACCAGCACTGAGTCCAGGGGCAGAATCACTTCCCTGGCCCTGTTGGCCACCCTGTTCCTGAGCCAGGCCAGGATCCATTGGCCTCCTTGTCCCCCTGGGCACACTCTGGCTCCTGTTCAGCTCCCTGTCCATCCCCACTCCCAGCTCCCTCCCTGCCTGGCTGCTCTCCAGCCCCTCTG